>NC_079385.1:4400302-4562802 GCF_021018895.1 Seriola aureovittata
TCCCCTCAGTTCTATACAACATTTCAGCATCTTTACTGCAACTTTAATGTTTTGGTTCAGTCTCAATGCTCTCATCAGCCTTTTTCCAGCCACATCTGGTAACAAAAAAACCTCTAATAAATCCACTGTACACTACATGCTCAGCACCAAACAGCAGTTTGTAACCAGCTGGTGAACATAGTGGTACATTTAGCAGCTACAGAGGCAGATATTTCCCCATCAAAGTGGGTAAAGAACAGCACAGAGCTAAAGGAGAGTAAATATTCAGCTTACACTCCCCAAGTGGCCAGAAACACCACAAAAAATTAATGCAGATTTAATTTAGTCTCATTTTTAATTGTTTTAATGACATTCCAGTCCAGTGCCATTCAATTGTGCTAGCTGTTAGGCTAAGTGGCCTTTCCATTTCTTTCATATATTTGATCTCCTGTACTTGGCCTGGGTTACCTGATCTACTTAACAAAGCATCTGATCCTACAGGCCAATCATTGGTCATCACAAAGATTTTAGAATTCATAAATATTGCTCTGCCACAGAGAAACAATCTCTACAATCTGTAATATTTTATTTAACATGATAAAGAATGAAGGAATGAAGGACCTCCTCATTGAGAAATCTGGATCAGGCCTTGTGCCCCACCAACCACCTGCTTGCTCCAGGTGTACAGGTGAGAGAGCAGAGAGTATGAAGAAGGTCAGAGGAGGAAACATCAGAGAGACTCAGCCTCATGTTTGAGCCTCAGTCAGACCCAGACTCAGAGGAGGAGTCTGTTGAGACCAGAACCAGAGACTAGCAGATGGATCAGAACGGTTAGCGCAGTTAGCATCTTTTACTTGTTTATGTTGTCTGTTAGCTTGTAACTGGCAGTGGCTGACACAGCGCGGTTGTGCTAATGCTAACTCTTTCTCGTTGTACTGACAAGGTTTCAGGTTTATTTAGCCCCACCCCCCGTCCCCACAAGTTGACAGGATTGGTTCCTTAGGTTTGTGACATATGAAACCCTGGCTTGTCTGAATCTGTTGTTATGAGACTGTCATTGGTTCACTGCAGGTCAAGGTGGAAATACTCAGTCATGGTGTTGACTGATTATTTCACTAATATATCTTTGACATGTTAACAAGATTGAAAACTTGACTTTCATTGGAGGGAGTCTTTAATATAAGTCATCAATCAGCTGTTAAAAAAACTTGATTTAATTTGACAATCGATGTGTCACATCCCCAGGCTGTGTGACATTCTTAATCAGCATTGTGCTGCCATTAGATTCTCCTTTATGGACAATTTTATTTTATGCATTTTTCAAATTCAAAATTTAAGGGAAAAAACGATTGTACCTTTGTTTTAATTATTTCTGCAGTCTCTTTAAAACATTTTATACTTAGGCTTACTTTTATTAAAGTACTTAATTTTATTATATCTTGCTTTTGAATTGATTTAATCTTGAACATTTTCCCCACTCTTTGTTGTTTGTTAAAGCCCACATATATTGTACTGTATATTTTAATTCTTAAATTTCTGTCTCATCTAATGAGATGCACTCAACCCTGTTTTGTAAAGAGTTATACCATATTAAAAAATTAAAGTATTAGCATCTGAAGCCAGAGCAGAACAGGCAGAAAGCCAGGCGTCCGACACATGTTTTCTCCCTGTCGAAACCTGCACGCTACAGATGGTTATCAACCACGTGCCAGAAACCCGCCTCCTTTAAATGTCAAGGCTCCAGCTGCCTTGCTCCGTATTTCAGATAACGAGTGCTGCTTGTAAGCCGCCTGCCAGATTGTTTGCACACACACACATTAGACAGCGAGGCCCTGATGTTACATCCTGGATCATCCGTGCAAACCGTGCCAGGAAAACAAAAAAAAAAACATGACAATAAAACACTCCTGCTGTTTCCTGGCTGCAGTTGCCAGGGCAACACAGCTGACAAGTCCATCTCTGTTTTCTCCTCTTTTCTGCTTTCTCTCTTTCTCAACCAGTCTCATTACAGTTTCTCCTTTTTTTCCCCTTCAGGCTGTTTCTTATCACATACTATCCACTTGCAGTCCGTCACGTGCTACAGTCATTCTTTGACATTCCTTTAAAGTAAAACTCAAACATTTAAACTAAAACATTTTCTTGGGGTTTGTGTGCTTTGCACTTCTATATTTTTCTTTTTGTTTCAGTTTGTCTTTGCTCTTCTCAGCTTTTGACTTTGGTCATTATAGTCAAGGGACAATTTACTGTTGTCAGAACAAAACAATGTGATTTTATTGTGGCCCATAAAGCCAGCCCCCATCGTGCAGGGGCTGTGTTGCAGCTCTCTAGCTTCTTAAATCCTCTAAACACAGGTTTTGTTATTACGCTGTATATAAGTTTACTTTAAATTGTACTGTAATCATTTACAGTTACATTCACCTCAGCACAACAGTGCAGGAGCTGTTGGTGTGTGTTTTGACACTCTGGTCATTTACTGTCACAAACTCTGGACCCACAGGAGAGAACTAATGTTAGCACGACCCAGTTTAGAACCTGTTCACTTGGAGAAATGTCAGCATGTAGATGCAGCCACCAGGTTTGTTACAAAAACACTGTTTGAGTCTCTGAAATCTATACCAGCTGTTGAGAGGGACATACATCTTAAATTGCTGCAGACTTTGAATAGGGGGAAGAAAATGTCTTGTATTGATATTTTTCATGTATTTCAGAATGCTAAGCAAATTTGGGAAAGACACATCATTGTGTTTACAAGACAAAAGGTTATAATACATCCTCTAAGCATTGGAAAATGAAGGGACAGGGCTAGCTGGTTAGCATGCTAACGTCAGTAACAGAACAGATGTGATAGAAAGAAGAGTTCACATTGCTGTTGCTTTCCACCTCTGGAGATAGCTGTTGGTTTGATGCTGAAGTTGCAATGTTTCTCCCAGACTGGTAAATAAACATCTGTTCATGCTAAAGCTGGCTATGTAGAAATAGCAAAACTTACAAATAGCCACTTTAATGTAGAGACATAAAGTTGAAAAAATGGCGCAGCTGTTTGTAGCCAGCTTAAAGCTCATATCTTTACAATAGTTGCATGTTTTCGGGATGAATAAACACAGACGGCACAAACAGTCCAACAGTCAAATCTGGACGTATGACACGGAGAACAATTTAGCTTTGCTCTCTGTCTGAACACATCTTTGGCATATACTGTGTGTAGTGTATGTATGCAGTCATTATAAAATGAATTGAAAGTAGTTTAATAATCACAATATTTGGACGTCATTATAGATTATAGTTTATTATTTAAAAAGTGAGGATAACTTACATTTCAGTTTGACTTTACACATGTAGTAACAGGCATTTCGAGGCAGCAGAAACAAGCTGTAAAGACAACATTGACAAATTACACCTTAACCTAACTTGCTCATTTACATCCAGCAGATATGGTGCAACATTAGTAAATATATAAGAGTCGTGCTTCTGGCTACCTGTTGAATGTCTCTTAAATATATTCAGTCCTTTTAGCTTAGTATTTGATCACCGCTTAGCTTTTCACTAACTCTGTCTGTCAGGTAAGTAAGGCGTATCCCTGTGAGATGCCTAAACCTAAACTTTAATTAAGTGCACTGTGCACTTAAGTCTCGTCCTTTGACCCAAGTCCTAACCTTTAACTGTCCTTGTCATCCTTGTCATCATCCTAAATGCAAGTCCAATGTCCTCACTTTGAATAGAAAGCCCTTCAAACTGAGGATCTCATTTACTGGAGGTTATTTGGCGCACACACAAATTTCTCACATACGCACACACATACACACACACACATTCCCAGCATATGAAAGTGGATAGATAAAAGGGCCTAATAACATGTTGAAGATACGAGTAGCAGCTCACATCCTGCCCAGACCGTGACCCTACAGCCGCGCTGAAATATTTGATCAGACGATTTTAAGGGCAAAGCTGTCATCGCCTGCCTCACAGACAGAGGAAGTTACTTTGCAGATAAGATGCTCCTTTCACCTTCTTTCCCGTGGAATCTGGGTCAGCTGCAGCTGCCGTATCTATGGCCGGCACATTGCTTCCATCTGATCCTTCAGTATTAAGGCTTTATATCCCCTACTGTCTCACTGCAGTGAAGGAGGAGGGGGCTGGATGCAGCACTTTACACCTGGCTGTCTTAGAGTGGCTGTAATTGTCTGCTGAATGGAAATATGTGAGGCCTGCTGGGGGTTTCTTACATATAGTACTACATGATGATAACCAGTGTGAGCAGGGTTGGAACCACAACTTACCCATGCAATAGTTGTTGCAATTGTAATAATTTACATGTTAATATACAGTAAATAAATGGCTGTTTACAAGGTTGTTCTACACTTATGTCGTGGTAGTTCTTCCATCAAGAGCACAGGAAGTGAGACATGTAACATTTATAGTCTTGAATAAACAGGTTTAAAGGAAATTACATGCCCACTGTAACTAAACACATATAGCAAAGGTTGCCATCTACTAAAGTCAAACTGCATCAACAGAAAATCCATAGCAGCCTCCACCAGAACTGTTTGACTGACAGGAACTATGGAACCTGTGGAGTAGACAGCAGTGAGCACTTCAAAAATAATAATGGGTAAATAGAAGAAAAATGCCGGTGTAATCCATTTAAACTATAATCACTCGGACGCCATTCATATTGAGACAGAAATTTGTCTTCAAAAAGTCAGCTCCACGGTTCCTGCACCCTCCACCACACACCGCTCAGAAGGTTCTGAAAAGCAAACCCCCCAGGGTGTGATTAGCATAAACCAATAACCCTATTTTAAAGAAGCATTCCAGATTAATGTACAAACGAACAAGGCGCTGCATGTATTACAAAATACTGTGGTTGGGAAGGGAAATGATAAGACTATGAACATATATTAAAAAAAGAGAGGATAAAACATTATTGATCTCCAGAGGGGGAATTAACATCTTTACAAGAAACAGTTTGAAGATGTTGTGAACTGATTTATAGATAATAAATACAACAACAACAACAACAACAAAAGGTAAATGACATTGAAAAGCAATATACATTAGCGCAGCTCACTAGCTACTGTTCACCATACTAACAACCTCTTTGGTTGGCAATTATAACCACAGTAATAATGTTTATTGCTCACTTTATTTGAAATCTAGCTGCAAAAAGCTGTGAACACAACACTGGCATAAGCCCCATTCAGTCAGCCATAACATTACAGGGGGATAAAATATTCCCTGTGGTCCCTGGTAATTTAATTCACCGTTCCAGATGGGATTTTAAACTTAGCGAAATTACAGGATGTGGTCTGTAATAGACATGAGCATTCAGCAGGACAAATCCAAACAAGGAAGCCAAAGCCTCCGCAGGGGAATCAAACTGTAATCAAAGATACTGCAGGAGGTAAATCTGAGTCAAAATTGTACTCCATAATAACTCGGTCACATCATATTGATATTCAGTGTGACTTACACCTTCCGAGCATGTAATTATTCTTATTATTATATCTTTCCACTGCAAGTAAATATCCAAAAAATGTACTTAGGAACCATAGAAACAAAAACACATAAGATCACCACATTTTCTTCAGTATTCTAGTAATCCTGCCTGTACATCCATCAATGCGCTGCAAAAATAAACTTCTGGTATCTCATTCAGGATAGTTTTAATGGCAGCAAAAACAACATTACCTTTATCTGACATTACAACAGCCTTTTATGGGCTCTTGATCATGGCTTTAATTTTTTCCCTTCTCAAATTTGGCCTATATGTTGGTCTTAGATACTGTTCTCCTATAAAAAGATCTTCTCATGAAAAAAAAAACATCCTAAATCCCCATATGAATGGGGCTATACAATTTATAAAGTTGAAATGGTAAATATGCTAGTGAATAATTGCCTATTTACATATCCAACAGACACAGAGCATAGTTGGCATGATTTTGAATTGAGCTTGGCAAAGTCCAGTATTCACTCATCTTTTACCTCTGTTTTGGTCTCCACCACCTCCTGAGGGAAATATCTGTCTCTTACGCTGCTAAATGCTCCACTGTGTTCACCTAGTTGTCTCTCTGCTGTTTGGTGTTGCTCAGGTAGCATACAATCAGTTTATCAGAGCTTTTTCAATTAAAACTTTGAGCTAGAAAAGCCAAAACAATGAGCTGAAAGATGTAGAAAGATTAGTTAGTCTACATTTTCTGCAGGTTCATCACTATGAACTCCCTGTTTCATAATTAATATAATAGTTTGACCTATTGTAGATATTAAAAGACTGATTAGTGCAGTCCAACAGAAATTTACAGAAGTGTAATGCAATCTTGTTAATTCAGAAAAACAGAGCAGTTTTTTTTTTCTTACATTTTTACTCACTTGTCCTTTGAGAAAATGATATGTTTTGGTTTCATGATGGCTCCTGTAGCTCTATAAATAGATGGAGCCTTTATTTCAACACAGCCAATCAAATCGTGCATAAAGCAGTAACGTCAGCTCTCTAGGTAGAACAACAGGGTCACACTGAGTTAGACAGCAGCCTGCTACACAATACAAGGGCCACAGACTCCGTAAAACAACCCACATTAGCTTTCCTGCTAAAGTCCCCTTGTTATTCAATGTACAAACATGAACACACATCTTGTCCTGCACCTTAGCTTGTTGAACGAGCCACTGAGCAAACATTAACTGGGCACTTCTAATGTCAGCCTGCAGGCTCCGTTACTAAACCAGCTGTTCTACACATTAAACAGAATTCAAACGTACCTGCAAATGTCACTTGTGTCTGATTAGATGCTGACGTGCTGCTTATTTTTCAATACCACTACCCATGACATGAAGGCCACTGCTGCATTTACACAACGTTGGCAGAATGGGAACAAGAGAAAAAACTCCTGTTGTTCTCATGTGGGTTTTCACACATTAGTCCAAGGTGGTAGCACTCAAGTTAACCATGTAGTCACACTAGATATATATGCAAAAATTAATCACTTTTGTTATGAGGTATAACAAACAGTGTACATCTATAAAATTAGCTGTATTGTATTATTTTAATTGTAATATTGGATTTTATTTTGATGTAAGCACCTGTGATGGAGCATTTTGTCAGCGGAAACGTTTTTCATAAATCTGCAGTGTATTTCACTAAGGAGGTATCGTCTGGATCAGAAATTCCAAATGTCTCGTTCTTGGAATTACAAGTCGGAGGCTGACGTCAACATTTTTCCCATTCGGCTGCTTGTTATTACAGTTTAATGTGTTTTAATTAGCTTTTTCAAACTCAAGTGAAGTGATATATTTTGACACCCCTGCCAACAATAAATATTCTTTAATTTACACCGCAACTTTTCTGAAAAATGTTCCATATGCACATCAACAAGAGTTAATGTGATACATTACTTCAAACTTTGAATATCAACTGCTTTAAATGTGAAACAAGCTGTTTAAGTATATAAAGCAAAACTACAGGATGAAAAACTTTTTTTCTGTCTTAAAAGAATGATATACATAAGATACATACATAATAAACACATAGAAAAAAATTCATTTCAATTTTAAATTCAAATTCTATTACATGTCACTTAATATTGATATTTATCATTTGATGATATGAACCTAAAAAATTACCAAGAGCTGCCGCTCACACCACTTTAATCAGTTTTCCAGGTCGTGGTAACAGATGGGTTGAAATTGTATGTACAGTATGTGGCTTGTGTGTCATACACAATCTGGCAATTAGGTTAACATCAGACAAACATAGAAAACATGATGATTACACAAGGTTGCACAATTAATCGAAATATGATCAAAATCGCATTATGGGCGATTATAATATGCAAATCGCAGGAGCTGCAATTTCTTTGATAAAGGTCAAATGTGTCACAACAATGTTGTGCATTGTTAGCACCATAAGCGTTGTGGTCCTACAGAGAAACCCTGGCTACAAATCATGATATCCAGACACAAGGGACCATGTTTGTTTGGTACAAGTCCCAAATGAAATGCATAAATGACCGTTACATCTGAAATCGCAATTTGATTTTTTATAAAATTTTTTTGCATACTGTGCAGCCCTATTAATGATAAAATTGAGGGTTGTGCAACTTACGAGGATTTCCCAGGAGAAACAACAAAATGGGAGGACATCAGAAGATTACTTTGAAATACAGGAGACTCCTCTGTCCTTGCTGGACGACAAGACATATTAGTTATCAAACATCACCACAGTTTAAATGGAAATGAAAGTGGTGTTCAAAGGATAAGTGACAGTAATGGAATCCCAAAATAATCTTAAAACCTTTAAAAACCCAATTTGAGAGGCTAAAGGGTTGGAACATGACAGCGTGGAGCAGCCACAGGTTATATTTTCACACATTGGTTGCTTGTTAAGTATCCATGAATACACTTTTGACATTTCCTTTCCCTGCTGAATTTTTTAACAACCACACAATTCTGATGTCTCTGCTTGGCCTTGATAGTGTTTTGGCAAAAAATCTGAAGATGACAGCAGCTCTCGACTTGACTAACACTGCCATGCAATCTACTGTAATAATATGAGTATGTGGGGGTGGTGGTGGTGGTGGTGGTGGGGGGGGGGTGGTGGTGGTAAACCAGGAAGCCTGAGGTGAAATGAACCTTAATTAACTGTGTCCTTGCAAAGCTTCATCTAAAAATCAGCTGAATTTCTTTATACTTCATTATGCTGCCATCGTTAGCTTTTGATTGCAAATGATCCAGCTTCATTCATTAGCCCCAGTACCTGACCCTGTCTCTTCTTTGTTTCTCATAGAGTAAATCCTGGTTGTGTAATATTACCTTGATCATTGGAAAACACATACACACCGTATTTACAGCTTAAGAGCTGCTAGGATCCTCTTTATCAATTAAATGCCATCTTCAAAAATCAATTTGGTGGGAGATGAAAGAAAAAGCCCCCTGTAAATATCATCGCTTGTAGCATCAAGTCTTCCTCACATGGCAGAGTTGGTGCCTTTTTCTTCCCACTTAAGCTGCACAGATGCTCCTTCATGTCAATTCATTCACAGGTAATGTGTTGTGTTTATCCTCTGAACCCCACTGAATTATCTAACACTGCTTGCAGCACACATCATCAAAATGGCACCAAAATACGAGCTGTAAAAGTTTTGTATTTGCTATTGTGCATGTTAATGAAGCTGTGCAATGTGAGCTCATAATCACGCCACCTAGTCCCAACTCCCCTCTGTCAAATTGCACTTGAAAAGCTTGTCTAACATATTGACAATATCAGCTTTTTCTGGCTCTTATCTACAGTCATAACATTAGAATTCCTCCCTAACTTATTGTGGGCTGGACACTCATCCCTTCAACAGATAGCTCACATCGCTCTCCTAGCACTGAATCACACTCCCTCCTCTGTCTGCCTCCTCCACTCGCTCTGATATGTTGCTTAAACTGAAGCATATTAGTTGATGAAACATCCATACTGCAGATCGTCTCCTCTAAGCTCCTGTTGGTCTCAAGCACTTTCATTATTCTAAGCTTACTTATGATCAAGTGCTTTGATTATGACCTTTTACGCTCTTTTAAAAAAACATCACTCACAGGATTGGTGTTGAAGTTGACCCTCACTGGTTACATATTCTGCTATAATACTGTCATAATACTATCATATTTGTAATGTTAAGTATAAGGCTGCTCCCTAGTTTAGTTGCAAAAGCTAATGGAACCAATATTATTCCATTAGTAAGATGTAATTTTCAACGTTTTAATAGTACTTTTTTCTGGCTGTGATTATTACACTGCATTTTACACAACTGTTTACTATCACCCTGTTTGCTTCTTTCCTGTCTACAGACGCAAACGCACTGCAACGGCCCGAAACACTGCAAACATATTTGAAAATACAAAACAAATACAACAATGGAAATGTGCTGCAAATGAAAAACGTGCTGCAGGGACATAAAACAAATACATGAACGGCAAACACGCTGCAAATACAGAAACACACAAAACAAATGCAAAAAAAAAAAAAAAAACACACAACGGAAGTGGTCCAGGCCTCTAGCGGGGAGCGCTAAGTGGAACACCCCTAGACTGTATACAAGCACTGTTGACTGGCTGCATTATCTGTTGCTCTTTTATAGTATTGTAAAAATGTCGGCTACCGTACCTGTCGCAGACACTTTAGCCATCCAACACTTTGCTTCAGTGAACTGGGTTGGAAGTTGGAGGCAAATCCAGTCTCCAGTCCCCTTGAAACCTCCTTGAGGAAACACTGCCACTGTGTATTCAGTTGTGCGTTATGTAACACTATATGTAAAGATATACAAAAACAATAAAATGTTTTAAATGACATATCAATATATACTTCTTTATGATTGTAAAATTATGAACAGTCTGTCATCAATCAATTAATAAATAGGGTTGTTAAATGTACCATATTTTGTTGTGACATCACAAAGTTACAGAAGTCCTGACGGCTGGTTTTAAAGCTCAGTTTCTGAATACAGGCTGTGTGCATTTCTCTGTGGACTGAGGCTTTGATACTTTCACAGTATTAATATAGAACCTAGACCTGCTTTATAATCAAACAACACATGGACATTTATACTATATGGACCTTTAAAGGTATATCTAATGTCAAATAATTAATCTAGCAAGTATTGTAGAGTCTCAAGAGTCTCTCTCTCTAAAATATGCTGTTAGTCATATTATATATTTGTTATAAATATAATTATTTATATAACAATATCTGTAATCATATTTGTTACATACAAAGGTTTCCGAAGCTGTTTGACCAACTAATAACCACTTCTAATGCAGTATACTGGCACCTTAGGTACTATCTACTTAGTACATCCACAATAACTACTGTATTTTTTATCTTAGTGAGCTAATCGACTGTAATAATGATGATAATAATAACTATTATAATAATAACACGACCAAAAGCAGTTTTTTAGATAAAGATATAGGTAATACTTTGTGTATCTAATGTAAAATTATATTGCTGTGTGAAATAATGCAGCTGAGTGCTGATGCCAATGTGTGGTTCACAGTAGACATTACATGACGGAAATAACTGATGAGGATAAAAGGTTCCCATGAATTTCTATAAGAAATTATACAGCAGACCACGCATTGAATGGTTAGAGGAAAAATTAAGAGGAAAGTGAGACATCACAAATAAAGTACATCTTGGAAACATGACAAACGCTAACAGGACGTAATAAACTCTCATATTGTATAACTGAAACATGTCCCCCATGAACTCATACAGGGTGTATGGGAGATTATTTTTTCATTCTGCAGGTAATTGAATTCTGTCTGTTATTCTTTTTTCCCCTGTACTATATGGTACAATCCCTGCAGAACCAGACATCCATTTAAAAACTCTAGGTATGCATTCAGTTATAAATATATATCTGGTACATTTTTTATAGTCTCCATAATATTGTTTTATTTGTCATGATACATTAAACAAATGCAAATGGTGCATTTTTAATGGATATTTCTTCATGCATGTCACCAGCATTACTCTTTGGAAATTGTTACAGTCAACAGCATGTATAAGGTGTGGCACAAGTGCTCCCAGTACTAACAGGATCAAATTCCACAGGGGATGCACATGCTCCGAATGTCTGCACTCACAGTGCTGCAATGTGCTGTGAACAGAGGAGGTCTCCATCAAATGGCATTAATTTTTGATGCATGTTGTGAGAATGTTTGATGGGATTTTTACATCATTTTTACAGTATGTGCTGACATTTGAGTTTTGGTTCCACAAAGACAGCTAATACAGTGAAAACAGTTCCAGCTAGTGCAGACTGAAGAATGAAATTTATAATATGGAGTGACTGAAGGTGTTACTGTACGTAACCTTTGCTTATGAAACAGAGTCTGCAGGGAGCTCAGCTGCCGGCTCATTTGAGGATGGACTGTACAGTTAAGAGGCCATCAATAATAAAATTGTGTTAATTAAACAGTGGGAACAATTTGCTAAATGGTGCCATTGTCTTGAATGTGTTCACATTAATGTTTCTATTTAAGCTACAACCCACACATCCATTATACTCCTCCAGCATTTGAATTATGGATAGTCAGGAAATTACTACATTTATATTGGGCACAAAGGAGATTAAATGCCTCTGTGGTTTTGTGGGCTTCATGTGTATCAAACCTTTGCAGGGTTGAGAATAATTTTAGGATTTAGATTATTATATATATTAAGCTACATTTATATCCTGCTGCTCTATGACCACTACTACTATTACAAGTGGAGACTGGGAACAGTTGCAACAAATCTTTCCCCAGGGTTTGGCATTTCTCTCAGTTACACAGAGAATATTTGGACTAGACCAACCAAAGTTTTATATATTAAACTTATATGTGTCTTCTAATTACTCATGTCATGATGAATACATTTGACATAATATTCACAATATTTATTTGAATGGAAGATTTCTGATGTTGCAACCATCCCCAGTCTCCCCTACAACTACTGCTGCCCAGTACCCAGTACTACTATGAATGGATCTGCTGCTCATTATGTAGGTTATTGTGCCATAAGCCCCCCAAAGGCTGAGCGTGGTCCAGTGACGTGCTTCCTAACATGGCTACAAGTTGTTTTCAACCACACATCCAAAAAACGGAACAGCAAAATTGGACTTAAAGGACAGTGGCAGACGCAGACCAGCGCTATCTCATGATCCAATCTAAGCTGAATAGCGACAACTCTCAGGGCACAGCACAGTGTCCCACTCCTCCAATGACAATGAGTTGGAAGACCATGAAAGTCCCAAGCCCATTGTTAGGTATGTATAGTACCTCAGGACCGGCTGAAGAATTACACATAAACAAAAAGCATAAAAGTTAGTTTTGAGCAGAAAGCACACAATATTATGTAGACGGTATTTGGAGTTCTTCCTCAAGATAAATTGAAAAATAGACACACAGAGACACATGTAAAAGCTGGTCAAGCTTCAAAAACACTGAGTGCTACATTTCCCATGATGTAACTCAATAGTGGCTTTACATATTAATGTTAAATGTTCTTCTGAACCCAGAACAGCTAGAAGGGCTTTTGTCCAAAGATATCAGTGTTAATCACAACTCGTATGGAGATAAGGTCTCAGAAGGGTGAAAACTAAGTTGTGCTGTAATAATATTCAATACAATAGTAAGAAATTTTATATTATACTTCCATGAAGATGAGAACACAAGGTCAAGGTCAAACACTGCATCCTAAAGTTTCCATAATACAACTCGACAACGTCTTTGATTAAGCTGCCAGTATACTCCATCAGAACTGCTTGTCAGACCTTTCCCACAGTGGAGTTGGGGAGGGTGCATCCAACAATTTCTGTAACTTTCTGAAACAAACATTCGAACATTGACAGCGTGGAGGTGAGAGGAGCCAGGGCTTAAACTTCTCTATTTAGATGATTTCTCCTCATGAGTACAACCGAGTGCAACACAATGAATGTCTTCCAGGAGAGACTGTCTGAAAGGGGTTGTTATCATGGACTGTACTGAGATCGATGTAGCCGCACCCACAGGTTTCTGAAGAGCGTTTTTAAAAAAAAATTTTTAAATATTTTTTGTGCTTTTTTTTATGCCTTTATTTGATACGCTTGCCCAGCTGTCACTCAAAGTGGTCAAGCCCTTAATAATGCAGAACTTTAAGCCTTAATAAAATTTAAACAGGTGAGTTGTATATGAATTCACCCCTCATTTGTCATGAAGGACAAAATTGGTTGTAGAGATGAAAACAGTTTTTTGTACCAGGTTGAAACATGTTTATTTCTGCTGTAAAGTTGGACCTATTAACATGGGAGTCTATGGAAATTTACTTGCTTTTGGAGCTAGACTATAATAACAATAACACCACTCCACCTTCCAGTTTGGCCGTTCAGAACGATGATTGTAGGAAATACTTCTGTTTGAGTGTACCCTGCCTGTTAAATGCCCTCATCTTTGACACTCAACACCTTCAGTTTGTAATGCAGGCTTCCTTTCATGAATGTGTACCTGATGACATCATTAGGGTTTTTTGTGTAATATCTGTGGAGTCCCCATTCAAAATCAGTGAGGAAAGAAATGAGGCTACAATTGGAATGATGTGCTTATAATATGAATGATTACAGTCATTATCATCATTAAAATTATATTATTCAGTGAAGTGACCACTTGCTCTGATTTGCTTACTGGAACAGCAAATGAGTCATTAGTTTTCTCTGTGGGACTGACAACACCTGCAACACTCCAAATGTCAGCGTGTTGACCTGTGAAAAGCACCTCGTCGCGGTGAACAGTGAGGGACGCTTAAATTAGTCCCAGTGGGATCCATCACTACCTGAAGCCTCTATTCAACACCTGCCATTGGCCTGTCGCCTCTTAAAGCATGAAAATGTTGTAATAGACTCTGTGTGTCCTCAGTGATGTTACAACTTTTCCACTTGATAAAAGGTACTGACCAACAAGTGCACAAGGGGAAAAAAAAGGTTTTAAAGGTTTTTTTTTTAATTTTTTTGTTAGCCACTGGAAAGGCTTGTAAGAGGATTTTTGAAAATGCGATTTGTTGACTCACGAAGAGGTTATTTGTTGTCCTTAAATCCACTGATGTAACACTACTTTTCATTTTTCACCCAAAAAGTCTCCTTTCATTTCAGGTCAAAGTAAATGCCTAAAAAGATTTGACCGGAGAGAGGAGCAAAACATGAAGGAAATAGGAACTATAGAAGTTGAACATGAGCATTACTGTGATATTCACTTGTGATAATAAAGGAACACACTCATCCTCTGAAACTGAAAGACTTTATTTCATACCTACAAGTATCATCAGTCATTGTAGTGTTAGTTTCACTGCCTCTACTTAAAATGTACCCTTTGTCTAACAGAACAGAAGAAATATAAAAAGTTGATATTCAGATAGTGGTATCATAGACATGTAAAGCAAAGGAAATGATAACAAGTCTCTTGGCACCTAGGAAATGATTCCGCACACCTTTAAAATCAGACAGAGGACACAGGAATGTAGGTCACGGTGGGCTTGGGGCGAGCTGGCAAATCTCCCTCTGATTTCTATGACACTGATCTGGGCTGACAGGGGGCTTCATAGCCTAGCCCAAACTCCTCTCCTGTCTGAACCGCTAAGGTTGACCGCTAAGTCAATTCTTCCATGGATCTGCTGTTTGTTAAGCTGGGGGTTGGGGTGACAAGGTAGAGGGTGAGCAGGGAAGTCCAATTTTAACAGGAAGAACAGGGATCAGGTTGATGAGTGTCAAGCCTGCGGAAGAGTCACTCTAAACCAGCTCTAGGTGGGTTTTTGATATGGTGGTCAAATTATGTAAGTTATACGTATAGTATATAACTGTTGCCAAAAGGATATCTCACACCTTTGATTTTTTTTTTCATTTTAATATTTTAGATATAAGTTGTGTTGTTCACACAAATTGTTTTTAAAAAATTGCCGTGCAAATAACTTTTTTTGCCTCGATCCCAATACAATGGAGGTGAATGGAATTTTGTATGTGGTCTCACAACACTGCAAAAACAAAAACAATTCAACAGCGGCATGTTGTCCCACTTGTTTCTGTGGGTTCCTTGGGACCTAAAGACAAGAGTTAATATTTGCATTGCTTTCCACCTCTGGAGAGTAAAGGAATGAAGTGTGATGCTGAACTCGTTCAATGTTTCTTCTAGACTGGTAACTAAACAGCTGTTAATGTTAACGTTGGCTATGTAGCAATAGCAAAACTTACAAATAGTTCCTTTTAATTGTATTGGGGTGGAGACAGAAATCTAAGAGACAGATCTTAAAACCTGAGAAAATTAAGCTGAATCTATTTCATTAGCTAGATACCACTATAGGGAAGTGAGTGAACCACCCTCATAAGAGAATTTCACCAAATTTGAGTTCATAAAATGCATTTTTATCTTACTAAACACACTAAACACAACATAGGCTACTACTGTACACGTCTCACTGTGTATTGTTTGTATGCATTTTCTAAAAGAACTTTCACAGGATTATATTTGCTCATCATAATTTGAGGATAATGTGGGGTAGATACAGTTTGATCCGAAAAACATCAAAATGCAGATGATTTAATAGGTATGACTGCCGTGTTTTGATAATGATATGCATCACAGTAGGAGACAGATGGTTGAAAACAACAAGGGACTCCTTGATGGCTGTATTCACAATTCAACTACTGTATATTAACCATGAATGCCTCCAGCAGCTTATCAAAGCAGGTGTGAATATTCCTCTCGGCCCAATTTAAAAAGCCACCCACATTTATATCATCTTTGTGATCTTTGCGGGAGCAATTTCCCCACGGTACCTGCGAAATTTCCATAATATAAAAACAGATACCACTTACAGTAGAGACATAATTGAAATTCTGCCTACAACAACCCAAACCCTACAGTGAATAAGTACTTCACAGGAATCAGAAACAGTACACGACTTCACATCAAATGGATTTTTTCATTTCATATTGAAGACAGTGAAAAAAAAAACACTTGGGTTCAGACTGAAAGGATAGAGGAGAGTGTTAAAGCTAATTTTCTTGCTATGCCATGTGAGCAGGGTCTGTGAGGGTCTGTCCCACTGTCCTACTTCCATTCTTGAGAATTCCCTCAGTGGTAACATGACCCAAGTTCATTGCTGGTGTTTTTGGGCTGCCAATATCAGAGTCCTCTGCCTGAGGCTCTAAGAAAGCCACCCTCTTTCCGTTTGACCGCCGTTGTCCTGAGTCCACTTCTCTGGGGTCTGAACAGAGGATAATGGCTCGTCCTCCGCACCCTCTCGATCCAGCCCGGCTTTCTCTGCAGCGACAGGGGGTGAGGTAGAGGTAAAGCAGCACCAATACGATGCTGACCACACAGGAGGCAAGGGTGGTGAACGCAGTGTTGAAATGCTCTGCACCATTGCGATGCGCCAAGCCACTGGCAGAGACAGTGCTCAAGTTTCCGACCACCACATTGACCTCCACAGTCTCGTAATGTTCATAGATTCGCCGGCGGGCTGCCACGCAACCATATGTACCTGAATCCTCCAGAAGTGTTCCTCGGATTTCAAGGGTGCCATTGGGGAGAACTATTAAGTGGGCGCTGGGATCATTGGTTGATGAATTGACTACAGTCCTTGGGGTAACCCAGAACACCACCTGCCCCTCCTGGGTTGAAGAAGCCAACCCTGGGCATGGCACTCTCAACCTTTTACCAGGCTCTTCTTGGTAAGTCTGTGCCTCAGTGGGAATATCTGACACTCCCTGCTGGCTACATAAAGGCCCTGGTCCTGAATTACCCTTACATGGGTATTCATCTCTGAATTCCACCAGGGGGCGATACTGTTTCCACATCCAGTACTCAAGCAAGGCGAGTAAAGCACAGTCACAGACCAAAGGGTTTTCCTGTAAATAAATTCCCCCATGGCGGGTGACAGACAGCAGACTCTGGACAGACACCTTAGAGAGCTTGTTGTAGGACAGATCGAGAAAGGTCAGGTTACGAGGCCCTCCAGGTTCCCAGTAAATCCCGAGGGGAAAAGTCGTCAGTCTGTTCCCAGAGAGGTAGAGCTTCTGCAGGCTGTGAAGATCACTGAAGGCTTCTGGGTTGATATGGACAATCTGGTTGTCAAACAGCAGTAGTTCTTTCAGTTCCTTCAACCCAGTGAAGATGGACAAGTTCAGCACTGTCAGTTGGTTGGATGAGAGGTCCAAGTGGAGGATATGTGGTGTGAGAATGAAAGCATTCACCTCAATTTGGCTTATGGAGTTTCGACTTAGGACCAATGTGGTGAGTCGGTCAAATGGTTGGAGAATCCAATCCGTTGGCAGGGCAGAGAGGGCATTGTGGCTCAGGTCCAACCGTGTGGCATAGTTTGGGAGATCAAAGGGCAGTGCCGACAGATTGCGGCCACTGCAGGAAATGATATCACTGGCACAAAGGCAGTAAGATGGGCAAGCCGCCACAGAGGGAAGGAAGCCAAGACACAGGAGGAGCAGCAAGGCTGCCGCAGCAGGGTCGCAGTGGCTGCCCCCGACATTCGTCACACCTAAACGCTGTGATGCAATGGGACGCATCCTGGTTTTCCCTCAAGGTGGGATCTCAGGTCACTGTTTCACTGGGTGTACACATGTCAGGTTTACAAGCCTCTGATAATGGACGGCTTTTATGATCTGAAGAAAGGAAACAAGGAAGATACAGAGAATGTGGAAATGAATCTCCTTATGTCTTATACTGCTTGTACAATTGATTATAGTAGTAAATACTGTTGACACTTAACACAATCTACAACATTCTTAACAATCACACAACTATTGTACATAAGCACATTATTATAAGCAAAAAAAGGCAGTAAGATAAACCGTAAGAACAAACTAACAGCATGGGTAAAAATACAATACAGAGAAAGGCATTACATGCATGTAACTAAAAATAAATAATAATCCACATTTAAATACAACAGCAATAGCTGCTGATATCATCTGCACATGACAACTGTTAGTAACTGCCTGAACAAGTGTAACTTAATCCATACATGTTAGTAATCCATACTCCTCCCCCATTTCCAACCAACACAATACAGTCTGCTTCTTGCTACAGCACCAACTATTTTCAAAGATTTTCATTCAGTTTTATCCCCTTACCATATACTAAACTCTGTTTAATTGCTACTATCTATCTATCTATCTATCTATCTATCTATCTATCTATCTATCTATCTATCTACCAGCAGCTGTTCCCCCTGCAAAGCTTTTCTCATAATCATTTCAAAAGTGATTTGTAGCCAAGCAGAAAAAACTGCAACTTTGGTAATCAAGAAACATGTGAGTCATTTGTTCAAGCAAAAATGCTGATTATTATGTGGTTGCAGCTTCTTTAATGTGAGAATTGACTTTTTTTCTCCAAGTTTTATCTCACTGTAAAATGAATGTGGTACTGTAGGTTACAAAACAAGAGTTTTGAAGAGGTCCCTGGGCTTTCAATAAATTTCGATGGGCATTTTTCACTACATTCCGACTGTTTGTTGCCCAAATAAGAAAATAATTATCAGATGAATCGATACTGAAAGGAATTGTTAGTTTCAGTCCTTATAAAGTTTATACAAGTGATAACAAAGAGATAAAAGTCATAGACTGAGTATAAAGGAAACTGACTGTGTGTGAAAAGAGCAACTATTTGACGTTATTGGCCTATTATTAACCAATACTGATATTTACCTCTTATATCCCCGTGCAAAAGCCAGAAACCAAAACAAAACAAACAGAACAAACATGAACTCAGCCGACGGCTCACCTCACACCCTCACCGCTGCCCGTTCACACCCTCAGCTCCTCTGTCCTCTCGTCCAGACGCGCTCTCCGGACGCGACGCGGGATCACGTCCCGTATGTGAATCCTAAAAATCCTACAGGCAACTTCGTCCATTTGGGAGTGAAGTACGTCGCAGATAATCCGCCGAGAGTGTGAGGGGGGGACAGGGAAGCTGCTGGCTGAACTGCTCACCTGCAGGTTCGGGTTGCATGTCGCTGTGGGAGGGGTCGTCCTGAGAGTAAATACACGGACCTCAACAGAAGGAGCCAATACGCCAGTAACATGAAGGTGGATGCTGCCAGAAGGGGGGGGGGGGGGGGGTTAGAAGAAGGAGGAGAGGAGGCAGCATCAGCACCACATACTCTGATAATATAAAGTAGATTTTTATGATTCCACCAATGGATTTTTATTCTTTAGAAATGAGTCTTGAGTCCTCTACTCAGTGAATATATATAAAGCAGGCTCTATTGTATATTTGCAATTCAAAATTCTTACATATAACTTGTGTCAGTGTAAAAATGTTTATTAAACCACAGCTGTCTGGCAGGGGGTCAAACAAAGGCTCTTTTACCTTTATTAATCTGTTACAACATTGATCTGACACATAGCTGTAATACATATGTACAGTAAGTGAACAGTATAGTCTATATTGGAAAAAAAACTGCACCTTCAAATTGCTTGTCAGGCAGCAGATTAAAGCTGCACTAATCAATATTTTTTAAGTCAACAATGGATCAAATGATTGCATGTAATGTGAAAGCGGTCACCATAGTGACAAAGCTTCAGAGAATTATCAATGAACTGTGCAGTTTACCTGAGTTATATGGAGCATTTTAGCGTCTTTTATCCCATCGTTTTGATTTTTTTGAGTCACAACTTTACTGCTTTGGTTCACACTCACTTCTTGCTCAACATGGAGTGGCGAATAAAGTTAGTGAATAGCTGGTGAACATAGTGGAGCATTTAGCAGCCATAAAGATATTTCAGATATTTCCCTCAAGAGTTGGTGGAACCCAAAAACAGCTAAAAGGAGCGTGAATATCAGAATTGCTTTTGTCATGGGCGGAAACATGAATCCAAATGAATGCGAATCTGCTTTAAGTAGGTAACAGTTTGCTAACACATCGTTGATAACGCGATGATAATTTGTCAGTGTTGTGTCCGTGCTAAAAAATGAAAATGTTGATGGCAGGTCGTGTTGAGGCGAGGACATTTGGCAAAATAATCTATGTGACTAGTTTCAGATATTTATGAGCAGAGCTTTAATAATTAGAAAAAAAAGTTAGAACTTCAGCTAGTTCTTCATACAGAGAAACTCTTTTGAATTTATTCCAAAACTTGACATGGAACAGTCGTTTACAACTCTTTCTTTTGTTAGTTAATCCCCTCCTTCACCTGACGTGTAAATGAGGCACTGATACTTTTTGTTGCGTGACTCCAGTGACTTTACACATGGTGATCAGTTTGTCACGAGGAGTATCACTGAGCCTGACGAAGTCATCTTGGTTATTTTTGACATATATGGACTGGGACGTCTCTGCTTCTGCTGCTTCCATTTTGACCGCTCTGTTTTTGATCTGTCTCTTGGAAGTCCTCCAACTTCATGAAAGTGCAATACTAAGCCAGTTGCTTCTAAACATTGTATTATCTTCTTTTATAAATATTATATCAGTCTTTTATTCTTTCTTTTTTTTTTTTTTTTTTTACACTAGTGAGTTCTAAGCCGTTAAGCCTCAGTGGCATAACAATCTTTACTGCATTATGTTACAAACTGCTGCCCATCAATCACCTGACACACAGACATAGACGTCCGCACCAAGAAATCCTTCCACAAATATTGATTTGAACCCTCAAACCCCTTCGAATGGTCCTGTAAGTCTCACAGTCTGAAGGAAACCGACTGCATCTCTGTGTGCCCTTGAGTCCATATTAATTTGAAAGGTTTAGACGTTGCTCTCGCAAACTGAAGGCCCATAACCCCCTGCAGCGACCGCCAGCCCCTCGCCATTGTGCTGTTAATGGTGGCTTTGCAAGGACGATTTGGTTCATTAGAGATAACATCATTGTAATTAAACATCTGTAACCTTGAAGACGTCTTTTTCATGTTCTCTAAAGGAGCCAAAGCTTCGTTGCTGCTGGGTTGCACTGTGCTGCCAAAGGTTTATACAAGGCTAAATCATGTGCCGGGAAAAATGTACTGAGTTGTGGAAATCAGTAAACAAACACTGATGCAGCTTACAAAAACTCCCTTTCCCCACCTTTTTTTTTTTTTTCACAGAGGAGAAGCCTTTTAGGATTTGCCTGTTGAGGCAGAATATTTCTGATGGCATTAAGCTGTGCAAAAGGTTTACATAATCCCCATTATCCGTGTAGTGTTGGAATACAAAATTTACTCTGCTGCCTTATTTATACATTTTATGTTTTCACATTTGGTGTTAAGTGTTCCCCATTACAATGACATGAAATTTTATATCTCAAATGCTTCTGTCTGTGCCTCAGAAGCTGTGTGTGTGTTTGTGTGTGTGTGTGTGTGCGTGTTTGCGTGTGTGTGTGTGTGTGTTTGCAACTAGCAGATGGTGTCTTTCAAGCTACCTGAAAGTAGTCTCCCACCTAATCAGTTTGTCAAGGTTGTAAGCGCTGAGCTCCATCAGCTGATTTTTTCTTTTTCTTTCTTGTTCAGTCGTGTATCTCCTCTCACACACACACACATACACACACACACACACACACACACACACACACAGGCAGTTCTATACCTGGCAAATGAAGAAAAGAAAAAGAAAAATCAATTGAATTCTCATTTCTGAAGATGAGTCAGTTCCATTAGCTGAAAGAGAAAGAGATGAGCTGAGAATGAGGCCTGTTGTCTTATAATCCAGACTTCAGTCTAATCACAATGCACTCGTAATTATGAGCTTTCCACCAGGGACACTGTGACAGACAAATCGCTGTATGTTTCCATGGTGCCGACCATCAAAGGGGAAGGTCTCCAGGGATTTTGCCAGAGTGTCCATCCTCTCTTCGGTATCACGCTGTCACATCATTAATATGAAAGGCACGGATGGACCGACATTTTTCTGCTTTCTTCTTAATTTCAATAACTCACTATATTAATTACAGTAATGACCAGTGCAATGATATTATATCCACCTTGCTGGAATCAGATGGCTCAGCTCTCAGTGCTGCAACTCAGCATCCACTGGCTCTGCTGGTCTTACCTGGCAGTTAAATGCACATAATCATCTGCTGCATCCATTTTTGCATTCCAGTAATACAGTAAAATAGTCCCTGATTACATTAGAACGAACGCCAGCGGGGTTCTGAGTGCTGTCCGAGGAGAAGGGTTGAAGAGCAAAGGCCTGGATTCTGTCCATCCACTAACTCACACCGTTTATTAGCATCCCAACATCCCAGTGTGCAGCGAGCAGAAGTCACAGAGAGATCCTGAACTGCAGGTTCACTGTTTCAGATGTTTTGGAAGTGACAGGGAGGCGTAAAAGAAGGATTTGCTTTTCCCCTCGGGTAGTTTTAACTTTTCAAAAAACAAGTGTTTTTTCAGTTGAACGGAATAGTTGACATCTCATCTTACTTCTTAGCGAATAAAAACTTGTCCTTAAATGTCAAACAATTTCTTTAGTTTTAAAAATAGACACCGTATATTTTTCTCAAATATGTTTTAAGAGACGCAGTATTTCGCATTTTAAGACGAAACACAAACACTTACATCCTTTTACATGAAATAGGGTAAAAATGAGGGAGTATTGAGGTCAGGTTAAACACTCCAAAGATGCATCAGCCTTACAGAGTTGTAGCAATGATGGTACAATTCAAGGACGGAGGTTTGGTCTCAACATTGGAAAGGACATAACTCAACTTAACATATAATCTGTATTAACATTTGAATAAAAGACTATACACAGCAACAGATCAAAGATTCAAAGAAAGTACATTTTAGGAAATTAGGTGTTAACAGAGACGAGAGAAAAAAAAACAAAACAATATTTTTGCATCCAACATCAACATGTTTATATTCAGTAGTCCTACCAGTGTTGCAGTTCCCTTTTCTCCTTGATTTCCCATTTAAAGCTTGTTCCACCTTGACCTGCTACATCAGTAAAATCCTGCTAATCCAGTGATGCATCAGTATTAACAATCTAATACGGAAAGGCTGGTGACGTTAGCTACCTTACAGGTTTTCGATTTAAATCAATGTGGCTATTTGCTAGTTAGTTTACCGCCTATATCTGTGTGGTGAAAAAGCTCCTGATGTCTCGTTTTTGGAGGCAAGATATCTGCAAAGTACAAAACATGTTGGTGAGGGCAACATTAAGTTCTGTGTGCTGTGCAGTTCAGGCAATAGAGGACAGAGAGTCATCCGAAATACTAGTAATAATACAGCATCGATACCATCGTCAGCGCACTGATCCACTCCCTCCTCCATGTCTGACAGTAAGTGCCATATTCATTTAATACATGATGTGAGCCTCCAGATAGTCGCCGCCTTTTCAGCTAATCAAATGCTAGAATGCCTAAATCAGTCGTCCTGGAGACGAAGCCTCTGCCTCTGGAATTATCTAATGACTTCACTCAAAACTTAGTGCGAACTAGTTCCTTCAAATATTGGTAGGAACAATTTCTGTCCTCGCAAAATATGGGTAGGGACATGTCCCTACAGTCTATATGCAAACATACTCACTCGATACAATTACTGTATGTGCTGCAATTTCATTTTACGGACTTGTCAATACATATAATATTTGAGGATATGTAAAAATTGCATTTAAAGTTGCTGCGGGTAAAATAAAGAAGAAGAAAAAAAGCTCAAATTTTGGCACTAATGTTCTCCCACTGTGACACAACTACTGAGTGCGCATCTCAACTGTCCATTTGCAGCTCTTGAATTTGAAGGACTGAGTGTCTAAACCTGAACTGTGGTTTCAGAGCACCAGGTGAGAATGAATAAACCCACTGATGGAGAGGGAAATCCATCCATTCATCGTCTGAGTGCAAACACTTAGAGGATTTTAACATCAAACCATTAAGCAAGTAATCTTGTTTTATTTGACAACGTGTCCCTTTGAAAGCTGACACTGAATTACAGCAACTGTACCAGCTGTTTTCTAAACCTTAGAGGAACATAATTTATGTCAAACTTTCAACAAGTATTAGCTGAACGTTTTCCTTTGTGTTTGCTCTTAAGATTTAAAAACACAATCTTGGTCCTGTCCAACTGGAAGATGAAAAGAAGCACTATAGGGAGATGTGCTGCTTTATCGAAGGAGGTGACTCATAGCTCTGTCTGCACATCGCTTCATCTTATCCTTCTCCATCCAGCTGCTGCTGTGTGTGCTGCTGTTAATGATGACCCTTCAAACACTGCAGTGGAGGTTGTGACAGAGCCATGGAGCCGCAAGAGTGGTTTTAATGGAAGGACCTGCCATACTTGATTGAGTACAGATATGCCATAATTACCATAAGGGCGTACAAGCCCGTACTCTATATTAGCGCAGATAGGGTGTGTGTGCAGGGAGTGTAAGAGAGATATTACGTTTCATGGTACGCATGAGGGTAAAACTCCGAACCACATTTGATCGTGTCCCAGTCGACCTACACGCCTCTGTCTCTCTCTCTCACCACTTTGTAATGCAGCTTTTCTGTGACGCATTTGTAGTCACAAAGCGCGATCCACAATTTTCTCCAAGCTCCTCCGGATCCAAAGAAGATATTTTACACCTGCTTTCATCAGCTCAGTGGTTCAAACATGTGACTTGACATTTCCGTGTGAAGTTGGTGGAGTGCCTCTTAATAGTCCGGCAATATTCTTTATTATTTTTATTGTCAGAAAAACCAATGTAAAGACCAAAATTCTGTGGTAAGGTAGTCCAGTTCACCGGGATTCAAGTAAGGCCTTTTCTTATTGTTAGCAACCGATGGTACGGCTCTGGAGGTGGAGCGGGTCATCCATTAATCAAAGGGTCAGTGGTTTGGCCGGTCCACATTTCGAAGTGTCCTTGCCCACCATATAGCATCAGTGTGTGTGTGTATAGTAGAGAAGCGCAATACGTGTAGGAAGAAAGTGCTTATGTGAATGGGTGATTGCGGCTTCCATTGTAAAGTGCTTTTAGTGGTCGATAAGAAAATCTATTTACTTGTAGTGGCTTCCATGAGGCTTAGTGGTAAATACACAACAAAACCATTTTACACATTCTACGTGTGTCATGACTCTTGATCTTTATTTTATTCCTCTCAGCTTCACTATTAAAAACACATCACTAAGCCACACTGTTTCCCCTGGGAGACGTATTCCTTCATTACTGCTGCAAACACCCACTCTTTTATTAATTGTGTATTAATCCGCAGCTGAAAAAAGTCCCCCACATATGTACTTTCTACGTCTGTTAGAGTAACATTTCTTTGCTTCTCCAGTAAGAAGCAGACAGGTTTTGGCTCTGAGGCTACGTCCACACCGAAAATTGAGACTTTTGGAAAAGCTGCTGGCCCCGTTTGACACAAGAACTAGACACTGACCTTGTAGTCTTTGCTAGCAGCTGTTGTTCAGTTAAATTCTGCATTTTGACATTACACCTGTCTTTGCTGTTCCTTGTTCCTAGTATTTTTTTGCAACCAATCAACTGCAGAGAAGACAATCTGCTTCCTGTTTACACCGGCTCGCACATGCCCAGTGTACGTGATTGCTCAGGTATGTGTGTGTTTTCAGGTGTGATAGTTTGGACGGAGATCCTTTCTGATACGGAGCTAAAACAGCCGTCTGGACGGAGATGGCTTTTATATGAAAAGGCTGTTTTATGGCATTTTAACCCTTATTTCTTGGTTGGTAGCGTTCCCCAGACGCTCTGCACTGTGGGTGACGAGCCGCCTACAATTTTCTTTAACAGTCTTCTATAACCACCACCAAACTTTATTCTGCGATCTTAGCAGGACGTGTGCATCCAATACTGTCACATTCACACAAGGGGCTGTAAAAAAAAACCAAAAACAACTTAATTAATAATAAAGTGCTGCAACTGATAATGACATTATATAATAAACTCAATTAATTAATATTAATTAATGATATAATAAACTCACTAAATTGCACCATGTTATATACAACACAAATTAATATGGTAAACTTATAATTAAAATAATCCAAATTAAGGTTACACGTACATATACAAAATGATACATGACATATACAAAAAAATGAGTATCTGGATTGATTATATTGCATCATCCTAATGACTGAACAAGCTGCTCATGTCTCACTCAGATGTCGGCAAAGCAATCACACATTATCTACTGTCCATTTTTATCAACAGTCTTTTTTAAAACACTTACAATATGTACACCACCATGGATGATGTAATACCCCTTGCATATTTCCACTCTTCCACTCCAGCTGCTTATCGCTGACAGGCCCTTTATGTTATGTCTGTGTGCATACACCAAACACTCCACCGATGTTAAGACCTCCACACATTTCAGAAGCTGCCTAACACCTGCTCTTTGTGAGTGATTGTAAGATAATGTGTGGGTTTTAAAAAATGCATGTAGCACCTTGCAGGAACCTTGTGACATTAAAAACTACTTTGTTGTGTTTGAGTGTCCAAGCTCACTGCACTTATTAAAGAGTAACATCAATTTCCCTGCAGCTCTGAGTGTTTTCTTTTTCATTAGGTAATAATATGATTTCGTAAATCTAAGGTTAAAAATACTGTACTGTACACTCATCAAGACCGTGCAGAGGCATGGCAACCGCTAGCATCTTGGCTTACATGTGACCTTTGACCCTTTCTGGGTTAAAGGGGATGCATCATTTTAACGTAACCTAAAACCAGTGTGTTAGAAATGCAACCCAACACCCTAACCCAACAGTCTTATTTACTGTATGAGCCTGTGTTGACAGCAGCGACAGAAACGCGCCACATGAGATTTGAACGTCGATATCAACATATTCTGAGTGAGCTAGATTTCATATTCATTACATAAATACATAACAACAGATCACAGGTATTGATGACATGTTGAGAGGCTCAAACTCTCAGATGGAAGACCTGGAGGTGTTAGCTGCTAAAAAATACCAGCCGGCACCTCTGAGCAATGGTGATAATTATCAGTCATTAACATTTCCAGGTCAAAACATACAGTGTCAGTCACATGCTACTATGACATGTACATATTGTATGACTTGCACTATGTTGGTTTATGTTTTGTAAAAGACATTTTATTGTTTTATTTTATTACCATGAACCCTGCCAGTGTCCAACTTTAAAAACCAGGGGCGAGAAGTGATGCATTGTGGTAGCTCTTTCTTAGGAAAAGCCTTCACAAAAAAGGAGAAGAGGGTAGATTATAATAAGCACTGAGACAGTGACAGAACAGACAAAAGAAAAGAGAAACCCATATGTAAATTTAATATATACACATATTTACTGAATGTGAAATATATGTATATAAATTATGATATTATGTAAAAAAAAAAAAAAAAAAAAAAGATATATGTGTAGCCAATACATATACCATATGGTCGCAACATGTTATACTATATAAGTTAAAAAATTATAATTAATAAATTATAATCCTTTTTAATATATGTACAAATAAAAATGTTACTATGGTTATTTCATATATGTTATAAACTTATATCATCATATATAGAGAGGATGTATATATATGATAATGATATATCCCCTTACGGCTGACATATCTGGCAACATAACTTTTGATATAGGAACGTACAGTATATGTCATATAAATTACATTTCTGTGTGGAAAAGAACAGAAACCCATACACAAATGTAATATATGCGCATATACTGAATTTCAATGTATGAAATACATGTACATTAGATAAAAACATATTTGTAAAAATTATATATGAAACCTATTAGAAGTTAGAATCATTTCATATATTTACATTTATGTCTGTATATATATACGTATATATAAAATACAAATTTAACTATGAGTAATTCATATATGTTATAAACTTGTATCTTCATATATCCAGAGAATGTATATTCTATATATAATAATGACATACTGTATATGGCAACATCACTCTTTATATGAGGACACGTATATTACATTTCTGTAAAGAAAAGAAAAGACGGCTGACAGCACTGGCTGCACTGTCACTGACAGCTGATGTCTGAGATGTAGGCTATGTACATATGGATAGGAGTTCGTACACATGTTCCACGTGGCTTAATTTTCACGTTGATTCAGTGATTTACTGAGACTATATGAAAACGCCACATCACCAGAGTGTGGGAGTGAAAATAACCAAACATTCCTCCGACCTTCTGGGTTAATGAAGTGGGAAAAGCAGCTGGAGAACATGAAGACTTGTCTCTCCATCAGTGCTGCTCATTTCTTTGGATAAAACAATCCCGTCCTTCCGGCTGCTGTTTTGTCTGTTAATACATTTGGCAGATTTAGGTCTGTGTGATGGCAGATAACAGTGAAAGCTTCTTCTCTTTTTGCTGTGTGCAGTATTTCCCAGGGAATAACGTACAGCTCTGATCCTCCGGTCCGGCTCCAATTAAAGCCAAAAAAAAAAAAAAAATCCTATTCTATCTCAAGCCCCCTCTCTTATTCAAATCACTTCTTTGCCTCAGCAGCTAAAACAAAAAATCCAGGAGCTGAAAAACAGCTTTGTTTTCTACAATGACAGTACATTTGGCTTCATGCAGTGAGATTGGGAGAGAGGTTTTAAATGCTTTTCTGCATATTTCTAGAAGTAAGACGTCAATTAATTACAGTGAAACTATTAAAAGCATCAACAGAAAAGCTTTAAAGGCTGTGAAATACTGTGGATTACTTAATTCATCACTGATCAAATGTGCAATTAAGTTTTCTTCCCCCTTTTTTCCCTTAGAAGTTAAACCTCTTAAGACACAACCCGTGGGACAAGCCTCAGTGTCTGCACCACACTCTGTTACTATAGTGGAGAAACAGCACTCTCTGGTGG
Source organism: Seriola aureovittata (assembly GCF_021018895.1). NCBI lineage: Eukaryota > Metazoa > Chordata > Actinopteri > Carangiformes > Carangidae > Seriola > Seriola aureovittata. Next base: position 4,429,550 of record NC_079385.1, read on the forward strand.
ACACACGAGGTCTTTCTGCTCAGTCAACACTCATTTCATATGACTACATACTGCAGACATACTGTATATATAATAATTATATTTGCATATTATTTCCTTGCTGAATTATCATCAGCGAATTACAGACACAGTTTGACAGTTTTCTCTCATTTCCTCTCTTTCCTTTGCAGAGAGTTAAATGAGAAGATTGATATCACTATCATTTTTGACCTTAAGATAACGAAGCTAGAGATAGGAGCTGATTAGATTAGCCTAGCATGACAACTTGAAAGAGGTGGAAACAGCTAGCCTGGTGTCAGTCTTCTCATCTCTCACTTAACTACGATAGCTGAGCAGTGAAGATAAAAGGACAGACATTTTGTTCTTCTATTTTGCTCCTTTTCTGTGTAATAGAGCAGTGAAAAGTCTAAGCATCCTTTAGCACAGACTGCTAAAACAAATGCTAACGATGACAAACAGAGCGCAGGGCACAATAACACGAGAGTCAAAGGTGTAACATACAGTCTACTAGTGTATGTGTTATTGCAAGGCCGTTCTGGTGGATGTACTGAAATCTGTCTAAGCTTGAATTCTCAGAAATCCTGTAACATGCAACATCCTGCTTCACGTTTGCCAACCCTGACTGGTTCCCTAAAAATTAGTTGGTTTTTCTGGCAGTGGGTCTTTGCCCTTATTGGGGTTTGTTTATTACCTCAACGTCAGCATCAGAATGTTGACACACGTGTGCTGGCAGAGTGTGTAAGAAATGACTGGCTCGAAGACAGAGGCCGGAAATATTTATCTGACACAATGGAGGCTGAGTACAATGGTATGTTGTAGAGGTGGAACAGGTCCCACCTTAAACCTGATGTTTATCAAAACACAGTACTGTTATTTTTCAGATGAGCTTGTCATCATGAAGGACCATAATGAGAATAAGTCCAGGACTGCAGTGGAGAAATCTTTTTTTGCTCAAGTGAAATGACCTGGAAGTGTCAGCCATGATAAGAGCTAATCCAGTTCTCTAAATGATAAGGAAAGGAGCTTCAATGCTTCCTATCTTATCTCCTTTAGCATAGGAAACACTGGACATTGTAGTTTCCCCTCGGCAGACCGATGTAAATGTAGGAACAACACAGCACCTGCTTTATATTTGTGACACAATCCAAAACTTCTGAAAATCCTTGTCTGATTAACTGAAGCCCAAATCCATAAAAATAGATTTCTTCTGAATATAATTTATTCTGACCTCTTGATCAGTTCCTTATTCGTCGACCTTCTCTGTGTATATTCCTTTCCTGTTATCTTGTTTCAACATTTCAATCCTGTTTGCTTTGTTTTGCGATTTGTAAAGGAATATATAGTATATAGTATATAGTATATATCATCCATATGTTATAAATAAAGTTGTTGTTTTTTTTTAAATCTTAGTGTAAGTGCAGTCAGATTCTCCTCGCACCGTGACTGTCTTTTCCTAAGTCCTTGTTAAGCCTCCTTCACATCATTCCTTGACCTCATGATGTTTTCCATGGAGGTCAAGGAGAAGTGGTTAGGAAAGGAGATTATTTTGACTTTTTGACCGCAGCCCTGGACTTTATTGGATATTTTGTTCATGTGTGGGATTTGATGTCTCCTTTCTTCTATAATGTCCAATACACTTATCTGAGAAGTCATAGTTATCAGTTATCTGTTACAGCTATAATGATTTAGCTACTGTTGCTAAAGAGTTCATGCAGTGATGCTACAGCAGTACAGCTGGAGAATGTAGTTTTACACAGAGCTGGACAAAGTGCACAACTTCATTACTTGAGTCACAGTATAAATCCTCCTGCTCAAATATGACTCCAGTAAAAGAATACATTTACAGAATCTGATGACTCTGAAACATCCTACTGACTGACTGACTGACAGACTGACTGACTGACTGACTGACTGACTGACTGTAGAACCTGTAGAATAAAAGCTTGTAGAATATGATACAAAGACTGCAGACATGGTCATAAAAAGACAAGACAATTAACAAAAGAAGCCTTTTATTAGCCTTATTTTCAGATTTTTGTTTTTAGGCAGTGATGAAGTTTAGTCGTGGTAAACACAACAAACATTTAAAACTAAAGCAATCTTTTATTTCTAAAATTTCAAACATGGCCGTGGTGCCCTGGTGAAGAATCTTCTGCCTCATCTTTATCTAACATTGGCATCGTTACACTGCCAGGTTCAAACTGAGCTGTTCAAAAATGCAGCAGCACAACATGACTGACAGTGGAGGAGTGTGCTGCGATTGTTTTATCTCCTGTGACGAACACAGTGTATGGTCTATCACATTTTCAAAATAAAATAAAATTCATTCCACTGACGAAAAGCTCTACTTCAGAGTAAAAGTACTTTACAGAAATGTAGTGGTGTCAAAAGTACGTTTGTCTTTTAAGTGTAGTAAAGTAGAGATAATTAACAGTACTCAAGTAAATGCATAAGTTACTGTCTACTGCGAGGTAGCTAACTGGAAAGGCTGGTGCGAGGGATGTTTAGCTACCAGTGAAGAAAAAAACAGGAAAACTAAGCAGTTAGAAAATTAAATTATATCAAATGAGAAAGTGGTTAAAGAAAAAAATAAAAAGCTTCTTGTTTCTTTTTTTATCAGCTGGTAGGAGGTGAAAAGAAAAGTAACTTTTCATTTATATGACATCATATAACAAACTGTATCTATTGATGTATGCAGTTATAATTTTGATTGATCTGATAACCTTTTACTGCATTTTGTCTGCACATGAAAAACATCACAGGCCTCACATGACCAAAGTAACCGGCTAAACAATCAGAGGGAAATCACTTGTGATGCAAACGCTGAGCTACTTATTCAAGCTTAGCATTAACATTAACCAGGCTAACATTAACATGTGCCATCAAAGTTTATAAGAAGTATAGTCAAATATTAAGCAGCCCGCAGCAATGAAGAGTAATACAGTCAGAGCTCCTGCAACAAACTGCACGATCAAACCTGGTCTTGATATGATCTTGTTTCCTGTCAGACAATCAGATTACCACAGCACTGCTGCATCACCCAGGAGGCAAACACTTGAGACACTAAACACAAAGTAAATCTGTGTATAATTCAGCAGAAACAGTAGAAGCACTTCACTGGCTGCTGGTCTACTCGTCAGTAAGTCTTTCTGAGTTTGGATAGTGATCAAGAAGAAAATTTGGAAATAAAACTCTTATATGTTTGAAACCAAAGACAAAATCATTTTTCTCTTAAAGATGTGCGTCCTGTTTTTCCACTGTCGCTCAGTGTTTTTGTAGCTGGATTATCTGTATACATAGGTGTGAGTTTTGAGCCTGTTTGTCAAGATGTGGGTGTGTGTGTGTGTGTGTGTGTGTGTGTGTGGTGTGTGTGTGTGTGTGTGTGTGTGTGTGTGTGTGTGTGTGTGTGTGTGTGGCCCTTCATGTCAGGGATCATCTTCCTTCTCCGCCATGTTGACACACGTGTGCTCACAGTTAACAATTGTAGGAGGTGAAAAGGGCTGTGCTCATCATATATCATGCCATCATCACTGTGTGACAACTCCCCCTTTACAAACACACATGCACACACACATACACACACACACACACACACACACATATTCATACATACATTTACACACCTCTCCCATGGGTGAAAGGTGTAGCCTAGTGGAGGTTAGAGAGTTCACATTCCAGGTAGATAACATGGAGGCCGTGTCCTTGAGTTGGGTTTCAGTTGTTTAATTTATGGATTATGGTGACACTATCTAAAAAATTCAGCAATACTACTTTCTGAGCCACTTTTTTTTCTACCCGTTTTCCTGCTAAGTCGACTGGATCGCCTCCCCTTGTGCTCAGTTTATAAGGTTAAGGGGTCAAATCCAAAAATATAATGTTGACAGGAAGGTGGTGGGGCCCATGCAGGTGGCAGGCGTTCAGACAAAGTGTTGGCCCCGCGCTCTGCGGACCCTCCCTCAGTCGCTAAGAAGCGTGTCATCTGCAGCTCCGGAAACAATAACATTCTCACTCAGGGACTTCATTTGGTCCCCTCAACCCCCTCATGACCGGCCAGACAAAAGCTCGAGGAGAAAAAGGAGGAGGGAAAAAAACAGATTCCCCTTGATAAGACACAGACGCTTAGAAACCTCCAAAGGCCCTCTCCATTTGTCCAGCTGCCTGATGGAAAAGTACAGAGCTCCGGCCCGCCACCCACCCACTCGCTTGTATGGTACCATCTCACCCTCCTGGGCTGCAGCTCTGTGTGTAGAATTAGAGCAACTCAATTTGTGAAAACAACTGGCGCATGACGTTCCGTCAGACAAATCCCTGTTTGTGCAAACACTCTCACGAGGGACGACTCCTCATCATGAGTGGTGACAGAGCAGGAAAAAACCCAGCGAGGAGGGACACTGAAATACCACAGCACAAAGACAGAATATTCAGGTGCTCTGACAAACTACTTCTCAGTCACCTTTTGGCTATGATGAGATCCTACATGAACACAACCTTCAGCCAAAGCTAGAAGTTTTGCAGGTGGATGGAGCTGTCAATCAATTATGATCAGTCCACTCCCACACAGTCCTGATGAGGTTGATGAGTTCTGTTTTTTCATTTTAAACCCTTAAACAAAGTTTGCAGCCACTTTAAATGAATAGTTCAGAATTTTGGAAGTATGCTTATTTCGCTTTCCTGCTGAGAGTTAAACCAGATGATCAATACCACTGTTGTAATTAAGTATGAAGCTACAGCCAGCAGCCAATTAGCTTAGCTTAGCATAATGACTGGAAACCATAGACTGCATATATGTTACTTAATAAAATTACATAGATGTAGTGTGGCCATCTCGGCAGTGCCTGACTCCCAGCTAATCCAAAAATGGGCAAAGAGTTGGAGGCGTGTGTGGAGCAGAGACTTTCAGTGCATTTAACTGTGGTAAGCATACGCTCCTGTTAGCATTGTTGGCACAGCTGGGCATCTGGGTGACTTGCTCGAAGACTAGCCAAAGGCTAATTCATTTGCTGGCTAATTAGCTAGTTAACGAGCGAAGCAAACAAGCCATGTATGTTGATCGTAGACACCAATATCTGCTAATTAGTGCAAACATATAAATAAAACAGAAAACAGGAGCACAGACTTCCTCATGTTCTGTTTGTTAATTAACCAACAACAAGTCAAATTATCTGTCTGATATTTACATGAAAAATCCTCCAAGAGACACCAACACCACAAAAGGTCAAGAGCTCACATTCAGTGACTTGAATTACTTGGGGTGACACCGAGCAGCTAGCTAGTGGTTATCCACCTTGGATGACATCCGCCTGTCTCTCAAAGCGCCCACATCCTTAACTTTGCATAACTTTAAGCCTTAATGAAAATTTAAACGGGTGAGTTATATAAAAATTCACCACATGGAGGTTGCCTCTTGTTGGAATCATGGGGAAACAGCTGACTCGTTCTCTCCAACAGTGAGAAAATCCCCAATCAGCAACTCTAAATTTCATTAAGTAACAAATGGTTTATTTGATCAGTGTAAAAACCAACAACAAAAGTGAAAAAAACAAGTCTGCTGTTTTATGAGGGTCAGAAAATGGTCAATTGTCACTGACCAGGAGTAGATGTATTTTGTTATCTTAACAGTGTCGGGCTAACTGTTTCCCTATGTCTCTAGTCTTTATGTTAACATAAACTAACAGTGAGCAGTAAATGTAAATGTCAGACTGCACCTTTAAAGGACACCATAAAACAAGCATTCTTCTCGTTTATCCTCTGTTTATTTCATCCACAATACTCCCCTGAGTCTCTCCGCACCGACTGATGTTGGATGGACAGGAAGTGTCAGCTGCATTGTGGCAGTGACCTTGAATACTCACTCACACAAAGCATTTGACGCATTTCTGTGCCTCCTTTCCAAACACGTGTTATGTTCAATACAGAAGCTGCAAATGACTGGATTGACAATACAGAAATTTTTAAGCTGCCTTTTGTTCAGATCCTCCATTTCTGGTAAACATCCACACTGCTGAAGTGTCTCTGAGCAAGACACTGATTCTCCACTGGCTTCGGGCAGGAGGGAGGGATAAATATGATTAACTCATGTGACCACAAAAGGTAACTAGAGGCTACCTTTGTCAGTCACATGGGGACAAAGTTAGCTAACAGTTATTTTTAGGTGTGAAGAGAGGTCTGCTTGTTGGGTCTTGTGTCAGAGGCTTGTATTGCAAGGTTTGAATTCCCCCAGATAGTATTTATTTTTATATAGGAATGGTTATATTACAGATGGTGAACTCTTAATGCTTACTTTATTGCAGTGGGCTATACTTAGGCATAAAGTTAGAGAGAATAGGTTATACGAGGAGATTTGAGAGTGAAAATGTCAGTATCGGGTTAGAAAAGGTTGGTATTCATTTACACTCGGTTTGGATTCTACAGTTTACAGTTTCAGTAGGTTGAGCTGGTATGGACAGTGAGATGGTCAGCCCACTGAGATTACAGCTACATGACACTGATTACTTCTCAGGCTCTGCCCCCGCTGCACTGACCTCGAAAGGAAAGGGAAAAAATAAGTCCCACATTATTTATTACCAGTTGAGAACAGACACTAAAATTCATTTCGCAGAATAAGCCAAGGATCGGAGTTAGGAAAAGAACACCTTTAAGTTTTTGTTGAAAAGTAAATGTTGAGTACACAATGTAACAGCCACTATCAGCATAGGATTAGTTCCCCATGTTTTTTTAGCTGTCTTTAACAACATTTCTCATAAGGCCTTGATGTTCACTGGCAAAACATCAGGGTTCAGCAGAAGAGGTGAGTCCATCAGTAAGACGAAGGCTTGCAGCTGGTTCAGACATAATACTAATAATAATAATAATAATAATAATTACTTTATTGATATAGGACACAAAATTTTTCATAGAAAAATGATGCAGCATTATGCAAAAGGATCTAATGATAGATGAAGAGTGGCAATAAAATATGTAAAAACAATAATTACGGGATAAAACAATATCAATTAAACATGTTTAAAACATTTCCAAAGGCTGATACGAATTTTAAGAAGAGATTTAAAAGAAGTTAATGAGTTAGAACATCTGATTTCAGTCGGGAGAGATGTCCAGTGTCGGGGCTCTAATAGCAAAAGCTCGGTCACCCTTAGTCACAAACCCTGACCTAAGGGTGACCAGCGGGCCTCCTTCAGCGGGTCTCACTTCTCGGATGAGCGCATACCATGTCAATAAATCTGAGATACAATCGGGGGCGAGGCCATTTAAAGTACAGTTGTGAGGTAGAAGCGATAAGTGATTTTCCCTTGAAACTTCTCATGGTTTCATTTCAGGTGTTCAAACAATGACTCAATATCCACCAAAACTCAATTTAGAAACAGATTTGTGTATTAGAACTTTGTTTTTTCTTCTTTCCTCATCATCTCATGACCCGTCAGATTGGTATCCCTGTATATAAACTGTATATAGAGTAATTCAAACTAGCTCCATCTCCAGCTGCTACAACAGTAACATGCTGCTGACACACTGATGATTCAGTATTAATCCTCTAATGATGTCATATATAATAATACATCAGTCCAAGGGACCAAACTAGTACTTTAATACTTTAAGTACATTATTCTGCAAATACTCATGTACTTTTACTTAAGTAGGATTTTTCATGCAGGCCTTTTACTTGTAATGGAGTATTTTTACATTACTGTACCAGATTGGTACTTTTACTGAAGTAAAGGTTGTAAATACTTTTTCAACCGCTGCTCCCATCAGCCCCGTTTCCAGCTGTGAATCATGTTTTTAGCCAGTGAAGAAGGCTAAAAATCTAGCTAATGTTAGCTAACGATGTTAGCTAAAGACCCACACATTCCCACGTTGCTGTTGACGACGAAAACAGAGCGAAAAGGGGAAGGAATATCAGTCAAGTGACTAGAAAAACGACTGTGTCAGCTTGCTAACACATTCACATCACTTTTAATTCAGGTTTAAAATATCTGTGCCATCTATGGGCTACGTCTTCTTTCCTGTCTGTGTTTCCAGAAATTAATAAATGCAATAAACAGTAAAAACATGTCAGGGCGTTCCATTTCCCTTCTGACTTACTGTGACGCCATTAAGACACAAAGACAACACTGACAATGTGAATCTAAATTTTAAAATGTCACAGCAGATGGCCTGTGAATCACTCTTTTCTCTGCTGTTTCCAAAGAGAATAATGCTAACAACAACAAAGCAGATAATGTTGACGATCAGGAGGACCAAGCTGTGCAGTAACTGACAAACTGCATGTGTCCCCTGTTTTCTCCAAACTCTCTGGGACACGTGCGTGCCGTGGCAGCGCAACCCCCCCCCCCCCCCCCCCCCCCCCCCCCCCCACCCCCCCACCCCAGACCCAGCCGACCGTTGGCCTGTTTGGGTTTGTCGCGGCCGGACCCTGACAGCGGGAGAGGAGCAGGGGGCTCCTTTCATGACCATGTGAATGTCAACAGAAGCCCCGGCCGCGAAACACCTACCCCCAGACCCATTAGCGAGCAGGGGCCAGAAAAATAGACGTCGGAAAAACACATTGCATAATATCTTATGTAACTAGCCTCAGAAATTAATAGCTGAAGCAGAGAAGCGGAAGAATCGGGAAATTATGTTGAGGCCTTCTAGTATTGTGTTGTCGCCCTGGCATGAGGGGCACACAGGGGGGCTCAGAGGATTCACGAGCATGAGCGCCAAAGTTGTGGCCAGACACTTTGAACATTGTACAAAGGTGCATGGATTTCCGAAATGATTTAAACCACGATTTCTTTTAACATCCTTTCACTTTTTTTTTTTACAATAAATGGTGAAGATCACCAAAGATGTATCTAAACATTTATTTTCAGCACTTTTTCTTTTTAAGAAAACTTTTATCTAAGTTGCTCTTGTGTTTAGCTGGGGTGAAATATGTCATAAAAAAGCCTGTTAGATACAAGATCTGTGTTTAATGTTTGCAAACACACTTCAACCCACTTTTTTTTTTTTTAGATAAGAAGACAGTTTACTGACCTTGGTTTTCACAGAGGGACGTGAATGATTATTACTGATAATGAAGCTACAGGTTCACGTCCATGTGGTGCAGCACATGCATGCTCACGTGCAACACAAATACATAACACAATATAAAACAAATAACATAATACTCATGGAGGAGGAGGACCTGCTGCCACAGTGTATGACTTTTTTTCTTTAGTTAAATAGATCAACAAGATCAAAAGAGAAAAAAGTGACAACTCAAGTATTTCAAAGTAAATTTACTGACACAAGAAGCACCTGTTTAATAAGATTGAAATAAGGAGGGTCAGAGCTGACCTGCTGACCCACTTGTAGGAGCACGCCGACACATCCGATGATCAGGATTCTAAGTGGGCTTTTATTTATTCTTTATGATAGTCGTGCTTCTCCATTGGTGAACAATGCTTTGTGCACAACCCTAGTGACTGTTTCTCATGCTAAGACATAAAGCTGACTTTTAATTATTTCTAGCAAGTGCAGATGTGTCAGTCATGTTTATGAAAGACTTGCGAGCACATTCGTACGACACATTCAAATATATCCGTTGGTATATTTCAGTGAGGTCCACTGTGGGTGGCAGGACTCACCCATCAGAGCTTTAGGACCTTAGACTGTGGTTGTATCGTGTGAGTCCCAATGTAACGTGTGGATGTTTAGCAGGTAAAGTTTAGCATGTTCACCATCTTAGTTTTGTGTGTGTTATGCTCAGGAGGTAGAGTGGGGTGTCCACTAATCGGAAGGTCGGTGGTTCGATTCCCGGCTCCTCCGGTCCATTTTTCAAAATGTCCTTAGACAAGATACTGACCACCAAACTGACCCAAAGTATGATGGATGATGGATGGATATGTGTGTGTGTGTGTGAATGTCGGTTCCATTGTGAGAACATAAAACTGGAAAACCGCTAGTTCAGTCCATTTATCAGGAAACAAAGATTTTCGGATTAGATCTGAACACACTGTACAGATGAGTAAATGTCAGTAGTTTTGCAGGTATTTGGTCATAAACCAAAGTACCGGACAGGTTAGAAATGTGACCTGATGTTGGTGCTATAAGAAAAGTTAAGGAATATCAAAATCATTAATATTCATCCTCAGGGGGATATTAACATCTGCATACAATTAAGTATCAATTCTCATTCTCCCTCTCTCCACTGACTTTTCCATCTCTTTCTACTATTGCTTTCAAATAAAGCAGAACTGCCAAAAAAAAAAAAAGATTTAGTGTCAATTCACCCAAAAGTTGTTGAGTTCAGTCTGAACCAAACTGGTGGACCAACGAAAACATTCCTCCTCAGACACTGCTAGCATGACTACATAGGTTATTTAGTGGTTTGGGAACCCTACATTTGGAAATGAATCCACCCTGTCACTGTTCATTTAAAATGAATACAAAGGCCAACGTGTGCACTGTAGACTGTTGATAACTAAGTACATTATTTATTCGCAGAAAGTCTCCTCTGGACCTCCATGATCCAGGCTTCTGACAAAACAAGCCCCCTGTCTGTTGTTAATAACTGATGTTTAGCCGTGTTGTGGTGTGTTGGAACTTTTTTATACTTACAAGTTAATTTGGTTTTGAGGTAAATTCCAGGATTTATTAGTGTTCAAGACTCATGGCTATTCTTAGACTGTTTTTGCCCTCGTGGTCGAAACATCCATCTGGATAAACATCCATTAGTAAGAGGTGAAGGGTCTTTGTCGGGGTCTGTGGTCTTGGCCTCTAACAGATGAGGGCTTCTTTTTTACTAAATCAAGCAGACAGATGTTGAACTCAACAAAAACACATACACTGGGTCTTAGCATTTGCCCCTCTGTGTTGTTTGTCTATCAGACTGTCAACTGCAGGAAAAACACAGATGTGGTTATTATCCAGGAAACAGTGGGTGATGACTCCTCTCTGACCATGAGCCAGGCACTGCCACAGTTAGAGGTTCAATTCCCTGTGCAAATTTCATATTTTACTCTTCGCCTTTTTAAAGTGAAGTTTTCCCAGTGATCACTTCCAACACAAGAGTGTCATTTCTGTGCCAGTTACATAACGAGGGCTTTTGTTTGACTGGTTTGCTCAATGGGAGTTATCCCGCAGTAACAGGTATGTTCCAGTCTGAACATTATGTAAGCTCTATTTGTCACTATTATGCTTAAGTTCAAGCTATCGAGTTCAACAGTGTTTGAACAGAGTGGACAGGATGGCTGCCGCTGGTTTAGTTGCACGTCGCTCTTCGGATTTAACTCTCAGATACTTGGAGAAACGCCATTGCTGGAGCGGAGTCACACTCATCCACTAGAGTTCTTCACAAATTTAGGTTTTATTGCTAAATTTTTAAACATGCTGATCTCTTGTTAAAGACTGTTTGTCTCACTCTTGGTCATTTTAATCCAATTTTTCAAGCAAAAATGAAATTAGGCCCAAGATGATGAACCTTCACATGCCTGTTGTGTGGAGCAGAAAGATATTTCCTCCCTTACAGTCAGACATGAAACCAAGGATCAATTCAATGACTGTGATAATATAAAGGCCTCAACATATATCACATTAAACACTAACCAAAGAGAAAAAGGAGCAACAAAATCCACTATCACATGACTGGAGGCACCTTCATTGTATCTTTCATCATGTAGGTCCAACTTAATTTATGTAAAGAGCTAATGTGAGTTCATTGATTCCATTATCTTTATTGCAAGAGGTTAAAGGGCTAAAGCGTGCACGACTCTTGCAGAAGCTCACATTCATGCACGTGAGGGCTTTTCAGGTTACTCCTTTACTGCCTTCAGGTCATTTCAGTGTAAAGACAAACACTATTATTTTTATTAAAATGACCAAAAAGTGTCTGAAACTGTAAACGTATCCTCGCAATAAATATAAGTGCAAATATATTGTAAGTATAAACCAACATTTTTTTGACTGTCATTTCATGCATTCTTGTGTTTCATTTCATAGCAGACAGAACTTTCATATTATAATTATATCACTCCTCAGCAAGTAAATCTGATCAGTTTCATTACATTTTTGATTAAATTAAATTAAATTAACTAATCAAACATAATACTTGGTCACTGCAGAGAGTCCAGCCAGAGACCATTTTTCAAACACATATAAATCATTGCAAATGGGAGTAAAGGAAATGTACAGTCAAATTGTGTTTTGACTAGTTAATGTTATTAGTAAGTGGCTGTGTAGTAATGGTTATATTGTGTGCTCAAGGAAAATTCTGGCATTTTACAACCTGAGCCTCAGTCATAGTTTAAACATCGTATAGGAGTATTAAAGGAGCTATTTGTACGTTATAGCATTAATAGCTGTTTACTGCCAGACTTACAAAGAGCTTCAGCCATTGTTGCTTTTATGATTCAAAAGGTTATGACACGCCCTCCGAGCAGCTACTTCTTCAGGGCAGATTGGATGCTGCAGTGACTCCTTATCGGAAAGTGACAACCAGCCAGACAGGGCCTAGCTGGTTAGCATGGTAACTTCAGTAGAAGAGAAGAAGTGATAGAAATAGAAAAATAAGAGTTAACACTAGCATTGCCTTCCACTTTTGGCGAGTAAAGGAATCAACTTTGATGCTGAACTCACAATGTTTCTTCCAGACTGCTAAGTAAACAGCTGTTAATGTTAACGTTAGCTATGTAGCAATAGCAAAATTTAGATATAGTTCTGTTAAAAGCTTATTCTGTCTTTAAAAAAGAACTGAAAAGAACCGGCTACAATGTTAGCTCCAGGTACCGTAAGGACGGAATGGAGCAGAATAACATGACTTAAATGTTATTAGTTACACCTGTGATTGCGCTGCTCAAAATGGGACAGCCAGGTGTGCTTCTGTGAACTATCGGTCTTCAAATACAGCCTCTGAAAGATGCCTTAATATTGAAAATATTGATTAGTGAAGCTTTTGAGATTCCATGCCATAGGCGTCCAAATTTCTCCCATGATTAAATGTATCCCATCTCTTTATTATCATATAATATACACTCAAACTTAGTTTTAAAATTCAAGTTATTCAGCTTTTCTGCTTCCTTTATTTGCAGAACATCAGCATTTCTCCCCTGAGGCCTAGTGTATCTGAGAATAAAACAGTGACGCTCAGCAACTCATTGTACGGTGCCACCATGTCAATCCCAGCTTCAAGCCTCTCACCTCCCTCCGACTTCACAAGTGAAAGGCACTTTCTATTTCAGCTAACTAGGTCACCCGGCTTTGTGGGCCAGGTTTCGCACAGTTCGGACTCAGATATGTAGCTCCTGGCTCAGCAGCTGTCATTTAATAATAGTCCACAATATTTATTTGCTGTTGTACATTGAACCTCTAATGACAAAAAAAGATGTCACATGCACAGATTATGTCTTTGCACGGAGACTAAACACTATGGGTAGATGAACATTCAGCATTATTGACTATTGATACACCTTCTGGTGACCTTAAATGGTCTCAAGACATACTTCCTGTACCTGTGGCCTGATACTAAACCTGATTACTCTCAATGTTGGAGTATTTAATCATTGTCAGCTGAAGGAGACCTCTCATGTGAGACGCTTTACTGAGTTTCTGTGATTCAGAACATGAGACAACTTATGTCACGTAGCATCAAAACTGCACTGACAGCATCCCTGCAGCACACGACAGCATTTCTCAACCGTGGAGACTCATCCACAGGTGATAATGGGGCATCCTGAGATTGTAACTCAGCGGCTGCGTTAGTGTGTTCTTCTTTTGTCTGTCCATCAACAGAAACACATGGATGATGACTGTCACCACGTCCCACAATGCTTTAAGTGCAGTGAAACTATGGTAACTATTTCTCAAAATCAGCAGTCAGTCGCTACTAATTGCAGTGCGTTTCTCTATTTGCTTGTGTTGCTTTGAGCTCTCGGGGCCTCCGTAGTTATAGAATCAGAACTTTCACTTCATCTCACTGAGAGCACATGAGATCTTAAAGTCCTGTTTCATAGCAGATTCCATCCCCTCCCGGTCCAGTGGCCTCGCAGACTAAATGTGATCGTGGCAGCAGGAACTAGTGGCAAGAGCATAATGTTCTTATAGTGTTGACATGACCAGTTGTACTCTGCCTCACAATGACTTCTTACCTTGACCCTAACCATTCTCACTCCTTATGCCTAAACCTAACCAACCAGCGAAGACAACTATCATTAGCCAATCAGAGGCAGTGTAGGGTGGGTCATGTCAACTCTATGGTAGGGTTCGTAAGTTTATATCCAGCTGCTGTAACATTGATTGCTAATTGGAGGTTAAAATCACAATGGAGAAAAAAGCGTATTGCAGTTTTTTTTGGCAAACCACCAGGTAAAGAGAGCACAAATTAAGTCCAGCCCTCCCAGGAGAGCAGCTCCACCAGCACCGTTTTCGTTTGATTGTAGTTTTTCCCCGGAGACAGAGGTTGCCACCACAGACACCTGCCACCACAGACACCTGCTGGAGTATCAGTGTTACCACTGACGAGCCCGTGGCTAAAAGGTGTCAGGCTAGGACTGAAGTTCCGAACTTCAATTTTCAGTCATGCATTTACACAAACTTGTATTGCTAAATGGAAGTGGAAGTCTGTTTACAGAAGCTGAAAAACGCATAGTTATGTCTGTGCCTGCTCATCTCTGTGACCTCATCCAAGCAGACCTTCTCCACCTTGCATCGTGAACAAACACGGCTACAGCGACACCATCACCCAGAAAAGATAAACTCACCTCTCCCTGACGCATGTCCACACCGACATTTTGAACTCATTGGACATTCACGTCCTGATGGACACCTGAGCGCAAGGCCACATTTGGATTATTATAACTGCTGGAGCACCTGGCCCGCAGCTCACGGTAGGTTATTTGGTTTAAGCTGCTGCCGAGCAGTTTAATATTCAGTTGTCAATTACCTTTAACATCACACTTTTCTAGCACTATCTGTGGTTCTGCTGCATCGATTTTGTTCCTTTTTCAACCGACTCACAGGTTTTAGTGTCAGCACTAGCTTAGGCTAACTAGGCACAGCTGATAAAATCTTCTAGTAGCTTATAGCGCTATAGAAAGAAGAACCCTGCTTTTGTTTACTCCTGTGTGAAATCAAAGACCTGTTTCCAAAGTTCTTGCAAATTCTGAGTCGTAATATACCGTTATCATCAGAAACTGAATATGAGCCATGCGAGAAGGAAAAGGCATAGCAGCAGTCATGAACTTCACAAACAGTTAACTCACCCATTTTGTACTGTACAAATGCATTTTCTATTTAATGATGCAGACGACAACTCACATGAAGACAGAGCACGGTTATTTTTAGACACTGGCGATTCCTAAGTGGGGTCTTGTGAGGACGATTAGGAAACTGAAGGGATGGAAATGGTTTTCATGGGACCACACACACCAAAAAATAGTCCCACTGTAAAAACAGGTTTAGTGAAGTGGCGACAAGGTGTCCGAAGGTGAGAATGTAATGTGATGTCTGCACAGTATTGTCTTGTGATAGATGAGGTGACTTTTACAGGGTGTATCTTACCTCTCACTCAGTGCATGCTGGGATGGGATCCAGCCCCCCAAGACCCTGTTTAAATAACTGAATGCATGAATAGATGGAGATTAGGCTGTTAAAGCACAGTGAGAGCTCAGTGAGCTGTGTAGGTAGGAAGGGGAGGGGGGGGGGACCTGTCAAACATTTAATTGTACATCCTAAAGGAAATGATGTCTGTCACAGTGAAATGCCTGCTGGCACCGAGAGAGGAGAGAACGTTTGGCGGATATTGTCAGCTTCCTCTCTCCACCCTGAATACAGTGGGAGGAAGAAGCAGAGAACCATTGCTTTTAAATATGTCACATGTTAAACTGGACGGTATGTCAGTCTGGTAGAAGAAAAATGGGTTTGTTGAATGTGCTACTTTATAATAATAATAATAACTTTATTTATATAGCACCTTTAAAAACAAAGTTTACAAAGTGCAATGACAACAAAGCAAAAGCGATAACAGGCCTTAGGCTCAGGGGGCAACATGACAAGTCAGACAGTGAGGCCTGAGAAAAGCAGGACAGAAGGTGAAGTTACAGAGCAAATACTTTGAATATACTTTTAGAGAGACTAGACACAGTAAAAAAAGCAATAAAGATGATAAAAAAGATGACATTACATAAAAGCAAGTCTATAAAATGGGTTTTAATCCGGCAGGGCGATTCCAAAGCCGAGGGGTCCTGTTGGCAAAAGCATGGTCACATTAAGATTTAAGCCTCGACTTTGGAACAGAACAGAAAGGCCCCGCCCGAGAATCCAAGGCTGCGGGCTGGCTCATGTGGGGTTAACATTTCAGTTATGTATCTCAGGGCGAGGCCGCAGCGTGCTTTAACAGTGATCAGTTAAATCTTAACATCAATTCTAAACCTCACAGGAAGCTAATGAAGAAGAGGGAGGATTGTGTTGATCTGATGTCGTCTGTTAAAACCTGTAAGAAGCTGAGCTGCTTTACTGATAAGAGTTTATTTTGTTTTCTATTGTAAAAAACAGAAACTAATTCTTTTTAAACATGAAGACTACGTTTATTCCTCACATATGAAAACATTTCAGTTAGGTAGTTACTTGGTGAAAGCCTGTGAGAGGCAGAGAGCGCTCCTTTATGAAGATAAACTAGCATTTATTCATTGTACAAGTTGTTTCACGTTTTCACTCTGACAGCACGCGGCACGTCTTTCAGGGCTTTGCCTGTGGCGTGAGGGAGAGCCACCGCAGGTACTTTCTTCCTGTTACTATCAGACTTTACAATAACGATGCTCCCAATAGACCATTCGCACCAGACTGACAAATTCACTCATGCAATATCAATACTTTGATGTGCGATTATTTTCGTGCTATCCTCTCTGCTGTAACACTGCAAATGTCCCTGCTGTGGGATTAATAAAGGATTATTTTATCTTAAACATATATTATTTGAAAGTACACAGATATAAAACTTTTTTTTCCTTTGTGTTTTGTATGTGTGTTAAGGGAAGTTATATTGTTTTTGATGTTTGATGTACCGTGGTGTTTTGTTTGGCATGGCTCAATATAAAGACTAACTAACTACGGTATATAATTGCCTGTTTTGCAAATGGAGTCTGATAGTCTTCTTAGGACGAAGCTCCGGCACTGAGAAAGGGATGTGTTTTTTTTTTCCAACTTTTGTATGTGTAGAGTAAACAAATATCCGGTGACAGAACAAAATCAAAGAACCACAGAACCTCCCACTCTGTTTGACTGGTGGCTAAACTGTGGGAGGGGCGGTGCAGGACAAAAGGGCACAAAAGAGCAAGGTAGAGGCAGACTGTTAGTTATAGTGGTGATAATTGCTTCTAGAGCTATCATCATCTAGGTATGAAGTACCCATATATTTTGCATATACTGGCACCACACTGTAGAAAAACAAATTAAATTCCCTTATCATTGTTATATTCCCATGTAATTTATTATATTTGCATATTATTTTTACTTTAATTAATGTTTATTTTCATTATCAATTTGTTAGTTTCTTATTTAATTAATTAATTGTTTTGGTATTTATTTTTTTTACCTTCTCCTGGACCTGTTTCGCTGTGTGGAAAATGTATTTGCTCGCTCACTGCGGACTTTTAAACTTCGCGGTGGACTCGACCAGTCAGAAATGTTCAGCACTGCAGACCACGCCTCCCAAAGTTCCTGAACCTTTGAAAAGTACTACGCCCTGACCAGGTACCTTTTCAGGGGTCAATCGTTACCCCGGAACTAAATTTAGACCCTGGTTCCTGCAGTGGAAATGCGCATAGTTCCTCAAAAGGTTCCTGGGGAAAGTTCCTGCGGTGGAAACGCAGCTATTGAGAGGTGTTGCTGTGGAGGAAGAGCCCGACTTACAGCTTGCATGCAGAGCAGTGCTGACGAATCCTTTCTATGCAAAGTAGCTAAAGTTTGTCCAAAAAGTTACTAGAGTGCTGCTGGATGCTTTTTTTTTTAAAGAAAGTAGCTAAAACACACTCCAACACTTGACCTGCCGACCAATGGTGTAACCTTATCAGTCCGTCATGCAGCATTCAGCTGACCAGTGGTGTAACTCCCTCACTCAGTCAGTCAGTGACATTCGCGTCTATAGAGCCCGTCCCACTGTGGAGGCCCAGCCAAGAATGAATCATTTAAACAGTATAAGAATACTCTGCTATTTAATATTTAGTTTAACATGGTTTTCCCACATAAAAAGTGGAAAAACAAAAATGAAAATCTGGGTCTGAAGTTCATCTGCTCTTACTCCCTCATTGAGAAATCTGGATCTGGCCTTGTGCCCCGCCCACCACCTGCTGGCTCCAGGTGGACAGGTGAAAGAGCAGAGAGTATCAAGATGGTCAGAGGAGGAAACATGTTTGAGCCTCAGTCAGACCCAGACTCAGATGAGGAGTCTGTTGAGACCAGAACCAGAGACTAGCAGACGGATCAGAACGGTTAGCGTAGTTAGCATCTTTTATTTGTTTATGTTGTTTGTTAGCTTGTAACTAGCACAATGTTATTGGTTGTGCTAATGCTAACTCTCTCTCTCTGTACTGACAAGGTTTCAGGTTTATTTAGCCCCGCCCCCGTCCCCACAAGTTGACAGGATTGGTTCCTTAGGTTTGTGATGTATGAAACCCTGGCTGTCTGAATCTGTTTTTATGAGATTGTCATTGGTTCACTGCAGGTCAAGGTGGAAATCAGTCATGGTGTTGACTGATTTTTCATCACATTGTCTTGTGTTGTATAAAAAAACACTGTATGGATGTTAACAAGGTTAAAAAGTTGAGGTGGTCTTTAATCTGAATATAGCTGTGTAAACACATTCAGTGGATGAGGGAAACCAACTCTAATCATCCTCATGTCTTACTATCTTCCCTTTAAAACATAATTGTAGTTCTTTCTCCACAACGTGACCCGCCCGTATGTAAACAAAGGATCTCGGCCAGTAAACAGACACAATCATTAAAATAAACCTTTCTTTTCATCTTAAACATTGCGCTGCCGCGTTTTAACCCGTGTAGATATGCATACTAATACTCGTATCTCAAGTTAATATTTTTGAAATGGACAAGTGTGAACAATTCGACAAAATAAATCCAGTCAAATCAGTCAATTTAGGGGCACAGGCTCGTGGCAGTTTGACTATCTTTACAAACGAGTACCTGGAAAAGGGGGTGATCGGGAGAACAAGGAGCCCCCAGCAGCGCTTGGCCGTGTAACACGACGCTTCAAGAGTTGCCATCATCACATGGCAGATGGAAAATTCCACTCAGTCTCCTTGCTTGTTAAATGGGAAGGGTCTCCAACTCTTGTTTCCACTAGTGTGCCTCCTCCTCCTCCTCCGCACGCTGCAGCTGTCTGCAACGCCGAAACATTAGGTAAGACCCCAGCCTTCACTTACCCCTTCTTTACTTTTATTTTTTATTTTTTTTACCACTCCCGCGTGTGATTTGCTGGTTAATGTTGACCACCATGTTTGATGGCGAGGGAGCGGGTAGTTTAATTCTCATAATTTATTTGACTAGGAAGAAGCGGCTGCGAGCTTCTCATTAGAGAATGTTAGAACATTTTTTTTTTTTTTAAAGAAAAGGAAAAAAAAAGGAGCTTATTTGTGTGAGTTTGGCAGATATTACCGCCACGTTTCTTTTCTCGTTTACCCTCCATAGAGATAAATGTAGGAACTACCCCTGAGTGGAAGTTAAAGAGCAACAGTAGCTGTCCGTGGAGCGCTTCCTGCGGGGTGTTGTCTTTAAGTGTCCACAAGCGCCAAGGCTTTTATTTCTCCAGGAGAATTAAGCTTCAGTTGCTGATTAAAAAGTCTGAATTAAATGTTTCCTCTGAAGTTGATCATATGCACTGAAGCTTCAGTTTTGCTCAGAGCTGTTGTCTCCTGCACACTTGCACCGCTGCTTTCTTTTTTTCCGCGTTGACTTGAAGAAAACACAAAGGCGACTGTTATTGTTTCCACTTCGCATCTTTAAACCTTCATCGTGTCAGATCCCAGTGCGCGTGTGCAGCTCGTAAATTATAGGAATGAATAAGCAGCATTATTTTTTTTTTGCATAGTGGAACAAACAATAAGAACAATGTGGATGGGTTTATATAACAGCAGACAGTGACACGCTGAGTGTGGCCTGCAGGGCTCCCTGAGGAATAATAAATATGTTATGACTGCAATCACAGGCTCAAACTGCTGTCATGCTCCTGTGGAAAATATTGTCCAAAATTGTTGAGTTAATTTTAACTTGATTTCCCAAAAACTTGGCATGAGTTCAGTCTCTCTCCTCTGTGAAAGGATCACCACAGACACAAGTTTGTCCTTATTTCATCTCTAATGTTTCCCCTTTTTCCTGCCCTCCTCTCTTTGATTGACTAAGTGCCTAGTAATCACGCTGAGAAAGAAAATCGGATGGATTTGATGATGCTATCATTCAGGTCTTATGGGGTTTTTCCATAATGTTCCTTTTCTTGGATGCTTTTCAGACATGCGCTCGCTCTTTGTCACTTTGTTTTGCTGCAACACTTCATCTTCATCCTTTTCATAAGTCAGTTTTAGCGAAGCATCTGAAGCAGAACACCCTAAATCCCAGTGACACCCGGCGCTGAACCGAACACTGAAAACAAAGACTAGACCCAGACAGGAGAATGTCTGAGCAGAGGCATATTTCAGCAGTGACTTCACTTTCTATCGTTGCCCTTCTGAATGCTAAAAATACTTGGTTGCCAGTTACACAGTGGCCGTGCATGTGCCCTGTCTGTCTCTCCATGCACCTTACTTACACAAGAGTCAGAACGGCTGTAGTAATGTCTTCCTGTAATGAAGCTCCACCTATGTTTTTGTTAGATGGCTTTTTAAATGTCTACAGTTGGAATAATACCCAAGTGGGTGTGTGTGACTGTTGATGTTAAAGCTTTGACGTGCACACTCACAGAAGAGTTTTAAGTGCCACTTTACAATCAGACCGCCCTTATAAAGGTTTTATGAATGGTTTATAACTAGTTAATTAATTAGGGCAACAGTGACCTGTAGCTTGCCAAATAGTGAGCCCACATGCACTTTACTGTTCAGCCTCATATCTCATTAGTTGCTGAGCTTTCTTTGTTTTCTCCATCATCCAGCATTTGTACCTGCTGCTTCATCACATATTGTTAAGCTACTAGCAATTAACCACCGTCAGCATCTTCATGGTCAAAAAGTTTCTTATGACAGATCAAATTATAAAGTGTTAACAACTAATTAAGTAACATAATTATAAAGCATTTATAAATCCTTTATAAGGGTAGTGTTTTTGTAAAGAGTTTTCTTTAAAGAGATGAGCTTAAATTGGAATAAAAAAACAGGAAAACAGGAAAAGATGACAAATGTGAGAAAGCTTGTGCGTCTGTGATAGCAGGGTTATTTTTTCAAACGTGAAAAAGCCTGACAGGACATTACACAACTGTCTTCAGGAGCTGAGTAGCACTCCTCATGACCGGTTTGCTGTTCTCTGTGTGTAAAATCGGGGGCGTGCCCCTTTAATGTTGCACGTGTAAACACTTTGTTAAAACACCCTTGACTCTGACTCCTCTGTAACTCTACAAGACTGCAGGTGAGGGTTTGAACACCTGTCAGCAGGCATGGTTGCGGATCCTCGGTCCTCATTGGCTGTCACGGGTCCTGAATGACAGATGTAGGTCAGACCCCGCCGGGTGGCCCCTGCTGGGGCGGCTGGAGGCTGAAGCGCTGCTGCTGCTGGCTGATGTAACATGGGACGCGAATGAGCAAATGAGCTGCGAGCCAGATGCCGAGTCAGTTTCAAAGCAGTGGCTATCACTGACACAAAGACACAGTGAGGCAGCGGCACAAAGGGGAGAAGCATTTGGCAGTTTTCCAAAATTCTGTCAACACATTCAGTTGAAATCTGAGAAGGTGGTCCACCGTATAATGTAAGAATCTGCCTATTTTTACCTGCGGGTTGGCACAATTCAGAAACTCTGAATGTGCAGTGAGGACACTTCATGTTCACAGAGTAACAACCACACACACGTCTGATTGTTTAGAAGCTTTGTTCATGTAAAACATGTGAGGAAAGTTCCTTTTTTACTCAGCCATCACATGGTGGTCAGAGGTCAGCTACAGGGGTTCATTGTCTTGCTAAAGATCCTATAAATATGGAGGGATGTTTTCTGCGGGGGGGGGCAGGTAGCACCTAGAGTCTTTACAGCTCACACATTTCTTCCTGTTGAGCCGCTCAGTATTTAAAGGTAATCCTTAATCCTGTTCTAAAATCCCCTGAAAGTGTCAGTGTGATGGTCAGAGAAACCTCAGTGGACTCACTTATTCACTTTTTCGCTTTCTTGCTATGGGTCAGTACCGCTCTCATGTCTTATCTTACGGACAGCTACCCTCAACCTGGTGTTTTTACACTTTGGTTTTTGTATATATGAAACAAATCTGAATATAATGTATTACATAGTTAGCTTTGGGCTACATCCACACTAATACGCTTTCATTTTAAAACCAAAACAATCTCCCTCCATACTATCACACCTCAAAACACATACATACATGACCATTCACGTACACTGGGCATGTAAACAGGAAGCAGAGTATCTACTCTGCAGTTGATTAGTTGCAGAAAATACTACAAAGGAGGAACTGCAAAGACAGTTGTTGCATTAAAATGCAGAATTTAACTGAATAGCAGCTGCTAGCAAAGACAATAGAGTCAGCGGCACTTGTAATCCGTTATCCATCCACCGGTAGTTGAGGCCGGTGAGACCCAATCAGGGAGCGACCGTTAGTGTCTACATTATCATTTCCTATAGGTCTCATTTTTGCCCGTTCAGACAACAACACAACAGTTTTCAAAATAAAACGCGTCCAGCAAAAGTCTCCGTTTCAGGGGCTCGAAAACTACAGAGT
Source organism: Seriola aureovittata (assembly GCF_021018895.1). Classification (NCBI taxonomy): domain Eukaryota; kingdom Metazoa; phylum Chordata; class Actinopteri; order Carangiformes; family Carangidae; genus Seriola; species Seriola aureovittata. The sequence continues at coordinate 4,452,447 of NC_079385.1, forward strand.
AGTGTGGACACCAGTAGTGAATGTAGCAAAATAGATGCATTTTAAAACTAAAACGTAGCAGTGTGGACGGAGGCTTAGAGGTGCTGGTAAATTGTTTTTTTTTTACCTTTGGACAAAGCCAGGATAGCTGCTTCCCTCTTTATCCAGTCTTTATGCTAAGCCAAGCTAACTGGCTAACTTTAGATACATGAAGCTACATTAACTGTCTTTGTCTTCTTCTACTGTTGCGTTACGCTTTGTTTTACAGTTCTCCTGTAATTTGCAGCGACATGTTCAGAGAAAGTGAAACAGTCATACATTAAGCAGCGTTTTTTGAGTCATAGACCCAGCACTGCTTTTTACCTGTCACGGTTTCTAGTTGTCACTCCTCCAGCAAAACTTAACAGTGCCCAAATGCCCAACAACGGGCCTCTTAATAATCAGAGTGCAGCCAGTTCATGGTCACTGATGCAACAGAAAATGAGTGAAGAGTACCGCAAATGGAAACACAGAAGAGAATGAAAAAGTGACCCATTTTGCATAATTTAATTGACCTAAAATATGAATTCATGCTTATGTAATGACATCTGTCAGCTTCTTCTGAACTTAATTTGACCTGCCAGAGATTGTAGAGAGGGTCCTGGAAGATAAAATGCTGAGGCGAGGTTTGAATTTTCTGATCAACAAAATTTTATTTATTTTTTAAAATTCAAAACTCTATGCTTTGATTACAGTTGGACAACATACACGGTTGTTAGAGGCAGGTCCTGACGACAGTCATCTGAGATGTTTGAATAAGCAGTCACATTAGTTCTGTGTATTTGCCGCTTTGTATCCTGCTAATGAACTTGGAAATGTTGGATGTTCTGTACAGAGTGTTTGTCATGGTCTGTTTATGTTGGACAGAGTTCAACATGGTGCAGACTAGGGAAACAAGAAGTTTAGTAGATTATTCTGTAAATGTGACATCCTGCTGAGTAAGCAGTCTGTCCCAAACGTGTGGCAGCCAGTGACATCTTCGTACAGGTGACTTAACAAGCTCAAAATATTTGGACAAAAGCACAGGCTGTGTGCTCTCAGATGGTGTTTTTCTAATGGACACATGGTGGAAAAGAACACAGACTGAACTATGGGCTCAAATTAGGGTCAAAAAACTTTCTGAGTTTATGAAGTGATGATCACAAATTATTCCGAATGTCAATTTTAAAAGCTCAAAATCTTGTTGGTCCTAATCTGAGCTCATATGAACTTTCTTACTCTGTCAGCTCCAGTTCAGTCAAACTTAATCATCGCTTTTGAAACAAGAGGAGAAAAATCTTCCTCCTCCTCCTGCTAAAGTCGAGGTCAAAACCTTGATCCTGTGAAGAATTGCATGTCGTGGCAAAGCAAGATGCAGCCGTCGTCATCTGCACACATGAACAGGCGGATCGATACTGACTGATAAGATGAACAGAGCGAGCGTCCACAAACAAGATTAGGACACACCAGGATTATGTACAAAAGGACAATATGACGTTTACTAAAGGCCAACTGCTGTTTAACGTCACATGACGGCACAAGTCTCACTTTTTTGTCAATATGTTTTCTTGTCTTTGGCTCTGACAGCAGATCAGTTTTAGATCTGTCAGAGAATTCACATTTGCGTTTGAATCATCAGGGAGAGTTTCAGCATCTCAGACTAACACAGAGGCTCTTTTTCTGCAGAATTAAAATTAGGTGCAGTTTTCCTCATCGGTTGAGTCAGTGATAAGAAACAAAGATTAGAGTTGTTAATTGTTGTGTCCTCACAGAGCCGTGAGCATGACTGGAGCTAAGGAAAGATGCCTTCGTTTGAGTCCATGAGACAGTCATGTCTTGTGCAAAGATCATTCATTCATCGTGGGTAAAGGTGTGGCAGAAGTCATTAAAAAACTGGCAAAACACACAGTACATCCACAGATTTTTATAGTTTAAAACACAGTTTGCGATCTGTGAATGCAACATAACGGCGTAAACTGAACAAATGAAAGGGCTTAAAATGAGCATAGTGTCAGGTGTTGGTCTGACACATGCTTTTACAGTACCTGCCAGGTGATAAATCACGACCCTGTCTCAAACACCTCCACACACACCACGTGTGCAGGTTTAGGAGTGAAGTGTTCAGCTGGTGATCAGACATACGTAGCTGAATATTAGCTGATGCAAAGCGATCAGACCTTGGTATTTATTTACCATGGTCAAAAGGTCTGTTTAATTAGATTTATTTTTATTAAACTTTAGACTTAACTTTAAACCTTATATAGAACACAATCTTTTTGTGTTTGAACTTTAACTTAAGTACAAAATGCTTTCATTACATTTGTCTCCAACATGTAAAATGTATGACTGCAGTGTGTCAGGGAGGAGAAGCTGAAGAAAGGAGGGGGGGCGGGACTTTTCTCAATGTGCCACATATACATTAATAAATTCCTCCCAGTGGAAGCTCTGACAGGCTGGATCATCTGGAGGAAGGTGTGCAGTACACACACAGGGAGCAACATAACCTTTAGAGGCTGTGTGATGGTTACATTTTTTATTACCACCGACTGTATATTACAGATGATAATGAGACAGTGGCCATTTGTGCTGAGGAGCTATTGTGCTTTATCACGTAAAGGAATAGTTGGGTATTTCGGGGAATACGGTTATTTAATGTCTTGCTAAGAGTTGAATGAGAAGGTTGATACCATTCTGTTAAAAATGAAGCTACAGCCACGAGATGGTCAGCTTAGCTTAGCACAAAGACTCAAAGCAGGAAAAATTAGCCAGCATAGCTCTGTCCAAAAGCCAAAAAAGAAATCAACCAACCAGCATCTCTGAAACTTAAGGGCATTTATGGGAGACTATGCAAGTTACTTGGGGACTTCACAGTGACATTTTCTTACCTTTGGGTAGAGCTAGAGCTAGCTGTTTCCCTGATTTATAGTCTTTATGCTAAGCTAAGCTAGGTTAAGTTTGTTGTAGCTTCATTTTTAATCGAGAGATATGAGAGTGGTTTCAATCTGAACATCTAAATCTAAGCAAAAGAGCCTATTTCGCTAAATGTCAAACTATCCCCTGAACTTAAGTCAGTCAAGAATTTTAAAGGGCCAGACACAATCCAAAATGGACCACCCATGATTCTGTTTATATTACACTGGGAGTCTGTATACACTGGCATGTTCACACACTTGTTGGTGCATAACGTTTGTATGGTCTATGTGGAGGATGGCAGATGAAGACATTTACATAATGTGAAAAGTAGATATTTGCCTTAACTTGACCTTCATAGACCAAGTCCATTCCATTATTTGAAGGACAGATTTCACCCCTCATAAACTTTGAGGAACTTTGAGAAGCAGGCAGGCTGACCTGCATTTTCTTACTTACATTTCGTACATTTATACTTCAGAAATGCTACTTTAGAGTTGCGTTGAGGCTTTCAGTGGAGGACTGGGGTTGCAGTTTGAAGCTCCTGAGTAACTGCCAAAACAAAATACATTTTTTTCAGCGTCATTCATAGTCTATATAAAGTTTAAAAATCAAATTAATGTCTTCAAAAATATCATATATATCAGATGTGTGGTGCTTTTTAAAATGAACGCTTAGTGTAAATCGCTCGAGTCTTCTCTTTAATGGAGGAAAAACAAGCATTTCTATTAATAATAATGACTTCAGTGTCACATGATGTATGTTACATCATATGGCCGTCGGCTACTTGCAAACAAGTGGAGCTGATACATTTTACACCCAGGGGACAGAAATATTGGATGCCTTATTTGTTTGTGATATTATTTTAAAGAAGTACTGAATGTCATCTGGCCAGTGACTCACCATTCACATGGTATAGAGGTTGAGGCTTAATTTAGAGGCCTTCAGATTCAAGCTCACAATGAGCGCTGACAAGAGTTGTTGGGAGTGTCGGCTGCACAACAAAGATACTGTGTGCATGTATGTGGGAGCGATTCACCCATTCAGACAATCAGAGGTACAGATTATTGTCCACAGTGTCATGCTAGAGATGTTTTGGTCAAAGAGGGAGGTTAATAACCCCTTGATCCATAATGGAAACATGCCTTGTGACCTCGTGTTTACCAGCTGATGTCAACACTGTGCGTTATTCTCCTTCGGCACAAACGATCACATTCACACATCCATGTCAGGAAACCCAGTGTTCTGGAGAGGTGGAACTGAAGTGTAAGAGTAAAAACGAGCAGATAGCGTTACATCATCTCCTATTTGAGCAAGCACCCCACCAACCACTGTGTCAAAACGAAGCTTAAAAAGTAGACACTTCCTCACCGCATTGACACTTACCTCTGGAAAATGGAGCTCAGCATCAAGTGTACTTGAACACAAAGCAGTCAGAATGTCTTGGCAGGCTGCTGCAGTATGTTGGACACTGTCAATAAGATGACAAATTTCTACCAAAAACACTTATTACAAATAGGTGGGTTCATGCACAAGGGAGGGAGAGGTGAGCACAGGGCAGACAGTGGGTGCAAACTTGATCAACATTTACTGGAAAGAGTCAGAAGAAAACCGAAAGAGCAGGAGAGGGACCAGACTGTTCCAGATGTGTCAGTAAATAAAAGTCCATGTTTTATTTGAAGGTTACAGTGTAAAAAAAAAAAAAAAACACTCCAAGCCTTCCTCATTCAGATTGTAGCAACAGAATACTGAGTGATGGACAACATGCTCACATCAGTTATAAGAAATAATTATTACAAATATGCAACATAGAGCATCGAAGAAAAGTCACACGCTAACCAAACCTTTTTGTTCTTGTGTGCTCATGTGTGTGTTCACGTGTGTGTGTGTGTTCATGTGTGTGTGTGTGTGTGTGTGTGAGTGAGATTTTGTTGAGCTCGGTCACTTCTATAGCCGGCTGCTGCTCAGCTCTGAAGTTTGTGACCCCCCCAACCCCCCAAGCTAACCCCGTCCCTGTTTGGTATGTTGCAGGATTGGTTCAGGGACAGCTTTCTAGTCATAGGTGATTGGCTGAGTATGTGTGTGAAGCCCCCACACACACGCACGCACACAAACACACACACGCACACACACTCTTCAAGGTGCCATTTAAGGAATGTCCCTGCAGCTGCAGAGACGATCATGGTGAGGAGTTCTCTGTTTGTGGGAATGTGGCTTTCACTGCTGTTCACTCTGGTTGTGTTCTCTCTGTAGTGATCGTTTTACAGAATATCTTGTGGCTTCCCTCCTCTCTCTCTCTTTCTCTCTCTCTCTCTCTCTATCTTTTTCCTAACATACTGACGCCTGCTTGACTAAATCCAAAGAAAACTCAACATCTCTCATGTGGAAGGGGGGGATGGGCTGCAAGTCAGTTGAGAAGCAGCAACTTTAACAGACTGCTTGTTTAGTTTGCTTGAAACCTGTTCTTGTATTAGCATGGTCGTTAGCACATTAGGATTTGCTGTTGTCATATAGTTTAGATGTTGACTTAAAGTAACTTTTACAAGATGATATGTCACATTCTCCCTCTCACACTTTGTCTAATCTTGTCTGTTGTGACTAAACTTAAGTAAACAGATATTACTGGAGGAGATGACTGACTTATCTGTGCTATTGTTACAATAGGCTTTAGCTGGAAGCATTATGTCATTATTGTCTATGTGGACGCAGTGGGGGTTTATTCAAACATTCAAGCTTAATAAAAATCAAAATTGATTGATTCTACCTTTTTAATATCACATTACATCACTGCAAAAAGGTTTCAAATGTAAATATCAACAATATTCATCCTGTAAATATTGTCACATACTTGACAATTGATACAACCAGCCCAATAATTGTTGGCCGTGACTGAAAGTGAGGGAAGTCTTACTGTCTTTTGTGTTTTGTAGCTGTCTCCTCCACAGACCGTTATGAGCGCACTGATAGCAAAGTAAATCAAAGACTGGACACTTTAAATTCAACCACACTGGCTGTGTTTTCATGAATGAACCTCAGCTAAATGCTTGTGGGTTGAGAAAGTTCATCATCTCATGTTTGAAACCTGCTCAAACCCGAATCAGTTCATCGTTTCATAGATACTCACTGAACAGCTGATGTGAGGAAAAAGATGGTGGTGCAGTGTGTCCCACACATGCCGTGCGTGTGCGTGTGTGTGTGTGTTCGTGCGTGCATGCGTGCCTGTGTGTGTGTGTGTATTTCTTTTTTTGAACAGAGTTACTAAGTGGACAGAGATAAAACTTCATCCTTGACACAAACATGACCTTGGGCACGCGGACATCCCGACCCACAGCGCTGGCCTCAGATTGGTCGGTTGGTGCCACAGCCTACCCCGAAAACCACTGACAGTTGCCCACAATGCAGTCGGGGCATCTGTGTGTCTGTGTGTGCAGCTGCATGTGCAAACGTTCTTATGTGTCTTCTTTGTATGCTCAGGAGAGGTGGCACAGTGACGACACAGTGGGTTGCTTTCAGCGTGGGAGATGCATGTGATCTCTGTCCTCAGCCTCTCATCTGTCCACATGTGTCTGGTTTAGCATCAGTATAAAAGAGGATGGTCGTGGTCATGTGATGAGGTGTGACGTGACGTTGTGTGATGAGGTGTTGAAGCGACCACGGGTATTTAACAGCGTTGGTGCCCTGTGGTATCTGCAGTCTGATGGTGATGAACGTATCAGTCTACCTATCTATCTATCTACCTACACAAACTGTACTTCTGCTACAGTTCCTGCTTTGCCCTTATTGCTCATTTGTGTTGAGGCAGACGTGTGCATGTGCATGTGTGTGTACTGGGGGTTACAACCATGCTCAAAGGAGGGGCCTGAGTGAACTGTGTCTGTCTGCTCATTGGTCGATGGAGGCCCTCCCTCCTCCCTTTTAAGAGCCTGCGTATTCACCTGAGTTACAAAAGAGCTGCAGCTCCTCACCCATACGTTTCTTAAAGAAGAAAAAAAAAACAAGGGAACCTCTTAAAGGAAACTGTTCAGTAAGTGAGTATGTTGCCTTTCCTGAAAATTGTGGTTTATACTATGCATGAAAATACGGCTGCCAACATTCAGACGCAGATTTACGAATACGCCACAATATTTTGTTGTCAAGCGGTCTTTTCTGCAAACTTTCTGGATTTCACCCTTTTCTTCATCTGCTACGTTTGCCCCCGTTGGAAGGAATTTTTGGGTGGTGGCTGATGCAAGAGTTTGTTTGTGTGGAGGATGTATGAGCTGGAGTGTTTTCAGAGTGAAGACTTGAGGTTTTAAAATGATCTGTTGGATACAGGATCTTATATTTCTGTTTGAAAATGTTGTTTTATTTTGAAACCTTGTGCATAAGTTTTGAGAGTCAGCAAATCAGTGAAACTGAATGTATGTGAACTGTTTATCGGACACTTGTTGACTCAGAACACCAGTCGGCTGTTTGTTCTTAAAGATTATTTTGTGAAACTTGTAGCAACAGGAAGTGTGATTACTGATACCCTTTCTTTGCATTTTCCTGTTTTCTAATCTCACCATGTGTACATTTGCATGCTTGCTTCTGCTTTTAAATATTTGACAGGACTTTTTTTTTGTTTTTACTGATAATCATCTATCAAAACCTTGAAGAAAAAAAAGTTTTACCTTAGTTTGTGTAATCCTGCAGAAGCTATGAAAGTCTGGCTATTATTGTGTGCTAATGTTTGTGTGGCCCTGCTCACACTTGAGCATTAAAATGAACAGCTGTTCGTTTTAACACTAGTGTGAAGGCATGCCGGGGCGCCCTTAGGACAGAATGGGATCCGAATGTACAGTACAAGCATCCTCTCTCTCGTCTCTGCAGTATCATTGGTCACTTTCCAGCTGTTTTGTTAGCATGTAGCGTTCATGTATGTGGGTTTCATCCAGTGTGTAAAAGGACTCAGCAGTCGCAAGGTGCAAATGTGTTTCTTCTGTTTGGGCAGATTAAATTAAAAGCAACTTCCAGTAATAAATTGTAAATCAAAATGGACATAACGCACATTAACTGTAGGTACAAACGGCAGTCTGTCATGCTATACAAGTTTGCTACTGCAGAGCCAGTCCTGCGTTCTGCATGGCACACTGCCAAACAAGTGCTCTCAAATATTATGATGGTTGTAACAACAGTGGCATTGCATTCTGGTATATAAAGTTAACCCACTTAGACAGGTTAATCCTCTTGGCAACGAGAAGTGAAAAACGTCCTCCCTCTCTCTCTCGCCTCACAGCAGAGAGCGACACTGAGAGATTAGGTGTACCGGTGTGTGTGATGTGGTTGTTAACGGTAATGTAGACGCTTAATCTCCGCTGGCTCCAAGATATGGAGGATTTTAAAGCGGCCTATTTCCGAAGAGGAAGATCACAGAGGGAGCAGCAGCCCATCAGTGACAACAACATTATTTAAAAGACAGCCCTGTCCTGTGGGTCAAACTGTTTCAGCCAGGTGGCGTCATGATGGAGAGTTTTAACACCTCCGACATTATTTGCAGCTGATTTGCAAAATGGGATGCTCTCTGTGGGGGCATTGTTGCCTGTCGGCTGTAAACAATTCACACATTGTCATGCAAAGATCCTGCTGCCCAACAACTTCCTTCATTGGAGACGGTTGTTTAATTAACAAGCGTCCAAAGGTAATTTGTACCAGCTGATTTTTAAAGTACATTTACTCAAATACAGTACCTGTATCAAGTAGTTACTTTGCAGAACAAGATATGCAGATTTACAAGATTTACATATACAACCAATACAACCAACAAAATTATGCATTGTTAAAGTTTCAACTACCCAACATGCATATAAATTAGTTCCACCTTTACCAGCTGCGACCAGCAGCAATTGCCAGATATGTTTAAGGGAGTGGGAAAACAAGCAGACCAGCATATACAGTATATACACCTAAAAGTGAAACCTGTGGCACAGCCACTCAGTCACATCCCTTACAACCTCCAGGAGGCTGCAGGGAAACAGATAAAAGAAGTGATAGACATGGATATTGTAGAAAGTGTTGAAGGCTCCACCCCCCTGGGTAAACCCAGTGGTGGTGCTCCCAAAATGTGTGTGTTTGTGTGTGTGTGTGTGTGTGTGTGTGTGTGTGTGTGGGGGGGGGGGGGGGGGGGGGGACTACATTCCTAGAAAATATATACAGATATACAGATACAAGAGACAGATATTCAGCATGTCGTCAGCCAGTGATCAATGCCAGCAAGAAATAGCAAATACACTCCCAGGTATTGGAGGTGTGGAGAACATCTCAGTTGACCTGATAACGCACGATAAGCACCTGCATGCCATCACAAGGAGACTCTGTGGACTGACACTGAATCCAGAACAGTGAGTGAGAAGCTTCCCGGGACTTGTCGGTTACAGAAGTAGATCCATGTCAGAGTTTGCAACACCGTCAGAGGCACTGCGACGTCTGACCCGAAAAGACAAATCAGAGCATCAGAGCAGAAACAGGCATTCCATGGTCTAAGAGCTAGCTAGAGCTAGTTGCCCTAGCATAGTGACAAGGACGCACCAACCAAGGTGATAGCAGATGTTTGCTGGAGTCCTGTAGGTTTATGACCAGGACTAGTGCAGGACCAGCAATTAGAGATGGTACCTGTGTGCTGCACAAGCTTGTGTAGGCCTGTGAGAGGCTACGTCCATATATATGTGGCAGGAAGTTTGATCTAGTCACAGACTGTAAGCCCTTGGATCTTATATACAGTCCCTGATCTAAACCATGTGCACAGCGCTAACATGCTAAACATTGGCATCTTCTAATGCGTGTGTTAACGTGCTAACTTATTACATTTCAAATCTAAGCACACTAACATGCTAATATGCAGAGTGTCAAGTACATATATTTAAACCATTATAACATTAAATGACTTGTCTTAATAGCTTAACATTTTGAGAAATACACGTTTGCTTTATTGCCAAGAGTTAACTGAGAAGATTGACACCACTTTCAAGTCTGTAGGATGAACACAAGGTTACAGCCAGCTGCCGGTTAGCTTAGCTTCACATAAAGACTGGAAACAAGGGGAGCAGCACCTTTGGATATAGTCAGGCCAGCTGTTCCCCTTGTTTCCAGTCTTTATGTGAAGCTAAGCTAAGCTAACTGTCACTGGCTCCAGTGTCATGCTGAATGGACGGCATGGAGAATGGTATCCTACTTTGACTTTGCACTATAATGTTAAATTATGTTTTGGCCACATTGCACAGGATTGCCACAACTTAATTACTTTTGTAATTACTTTAAAACAAAAGAGAATTGCAGAGCTACTGGTTTCTTTACTGCTCTTTACTGTTCTCTTTTGTTGTGATTGTGTACTTGTTGCCATGGTTGGTTGTTTGTCAGTGAGCACTTGGGATCTTTCCCTTCGGCCCAATCAATGGACTCTTTGTGCGACAGTAACAGTCCTGTAAATAATTTGACTCTTAGTAGCATTTGTAATCATACAGGCTTCGGTCACTGCCTTACATCTCCTCCTTACGTAACTTAATGATGAATGCTGCAGATCCCTGTGCGGTGCTGTTGGCTTTTTTCTTGACTGGTCATGGGTGGGACTGAGTAAACTGGCTCAAACATGAACAAGACACCCTGTTGATGTTGGCGGTCTGGTGGCTTTATGAACCCTTTACATCCTTGACCTGGTTTCAAGGTTTGTTGACTTAACTCCAGCCAGCATACTCTACATACGTCAACACTGTAAAACACCCAAGTGAGACATAATTTCACTTAATTTAGTATTTGGTTTATTTTGTAAGTTGCTAACACCACAAACAAGGTTATTATCAACTAAAACTAACAAAATAATGAAAAAATAGATGTGAAAAAATATTTTTGTTGATTGAAATAAACATAAAAATAAGGCTTTGTATATATATTTTTAAAAAAAACACCACTAACTGAAAACGCATTGTGTGTTAACAAAACTAACTAAAATATACTAAGATTGTAGAGAGAATATCTTTAGTTTTTGTCAGTTTATTTCATACATAAGATGAGTGTTTTGGTGGATTTGAAAGCTATCTTCCAGATCTTTAGCTGTGCAGATGAAGCAGTATCTCACAGCTGACTGGCTCTCAGTGTGCGACCAGTACATGTGCACTCTAAGTGTCTAAAACATTCACTGTATCAATGATGTTAAGTATTTTATTGTTAATTAACTGCAACTGCAGCACCTATGACTATGCCTGGACAGTCCAATTCACTGATGAGTTCATTTTGATTTGGTTCATCTAGATGAAATGGTTTGATGTTTTGTTGAGTTTTTATACACAATAATACATAATACTTTTTCTTACCTTTTTTTAATCTGGCCATGACAAATACCACATATTACAAAAAAACTAAAACTAACACTGAAACTAAGAAAAACTAAACTAAAACTAAGCAATTTGAAAATTTGAAAACACTTAACTAGTAAACCCTCTTGAAAAACTAATTAAAACTAAATTGAATTAAAAAAAAAAAAAAAGTCAAAACTGAATTTATTGAAAATAAAAACTATGAAAAATCAAAAACTACTATAACCTTGACCACAAATGAAGCTGCTGTAAAATGGAAATAGCAATAAAACTTCAGGACTTCAGCCCTGATGTGGGAGCTGCCATGGCTGTGTCATATCTCAGCTTTGCTCTTCAAGGTAACATAACAAACACACTCCCAGTTCCAGGAAATGAGACGGGCTGGTTTACTTGGCACGTCTTACTCTTAAATATTCGTCATCAAGACAAAAAGGCCTGTTGAGGACAGACTGTATGCGTCTCCAGGCCTGTACTCAGATGCAATTTGGCAATCCTGTAGTGAACTCCAGTGTTAGTGAGTTTTTAAGACCTGGACCTGTCTGCTGTTAAACTGAAATCTGAATCTTCAACAGCGTCTTAGTCACCGACACTTCAACGTTTCCTCTCTTTGTTTCTTATAGGTAACAAGGTCTAGCAGAGATTGAGGGAGAAACCTATCGCCGACCTTTAGAACGTCTAACCCTGAAATCTTGAAAACTCTCATCTTGCTGTAAACCACCATGCCAGGAGTCATGGATCGTATGGAGCTAAGGAAAGTCTCCACGGAGGCTGACGACGACAGCACCGACAGCCTGGACGACCGCTACACGGAGCCCATCGACTCCGAGAAGGCCACCATCAACAGGTCAGCAGCAACCGTGATGTCAAGGCTTTTAGTTCGTTCTCCAAATGAGTCGGCACTAAAGGCGTTGCTTTACACTCTGGGCACGCAAAGTTGAAATACATACTGTATATAAAGAGAGCTGCCTACTGTGTATGCTAATGCTAATGCTAATGTCTTTTTTTTCTTCTTGGTTCCGTGCAGCCAGTTCATGGATGATAACGATGACGCAGAGAGCCAAAAGTTCCTGTCAAATGGGATGATGAAGAAGAAGAAATACGAAGAATACCATGAAGAATATGTAAGAGGATTCCCAAGTCGCAACGCTAATGTCGCCAGTGTCTATCAGTCAGAGTAAAAGGTTTATTCTGATAACACTTATCTGCAGATTTTAAGAGTAAATTACCAAAATAAAAACAGAAAACAACTGTAAGCTGTTATTTAATGGCTTCACTGTGCCTTGGTTTTGTTGGTTTAACACCAAAGACATGCAGAAAGAGTGTTTAACGTGAAGGAAGTTGTGCAAGCCAATGTGTTGATTATGCAAACATTGATGTTATAGGTTACTGACTTTGCAAGAAACATCCTAGAAAGCATCTGTGTGTGCCCTACCATTGAGCACAATATAATTCCTTAGAGGATGTTTGATACTAAGATACTAGAAAATCAGAAAAAAAAGTTCAAAATAATTTATCATGCTGGTCATATTACTTTTCATATTCCATTTTTTTATTCCAGGTAGTTATTTAATCTAAGTTTCTTCTTCACATGGAAAAATCTCAAAAATGTGGCGTCATGTCCGTGTAATTCAAGCAGCCACAACTCAGTTGAGTGTGGCAGATTTGGGCCTCTCTCTGAATTCTGGCATTCTGGGAAATGTTGGCAGTTGACGTAGAAGTTGAGGGAGAATCGGAGCTGTCAATTAAATTTAATAACTACTGGAAATGCACTTAACTACTGGTAGCAAACAGTGCCGGAGAACATGAGGGTGTATTTTTCCTTGAATTACAACTTGTGGGTTCTTATGGCATTTTAAGTCTTGTGTGGTTTTGCTGCACCAAATGTTTCCTCTCTTGTTCTAATGCAGGGGAAATATGTATAAAATACAGCTGCAATACTGACTTTAAATATATCACCAATTATCTGAGAATGATTTTATCTCAAAGGCTAAATGTTTCTCATTTCTCTTTCTTCTCTGTCTGAGCAGCATCCCGGCCACGCCTCCTTCGGGATGTCTGTCTTCAACTTGAGCAACGCCATCATGGGCAGCGGGATCCTGGGCCTGTCCTTCGCCATGGCGAACACCGGCATTATTCTCTTTACGTAAGTAGCACGACTGCACAACAAAGAAACCAAACAGCATGGGGGTTGGACAGGTAGCAACAAACATATTTAAAACTCTCTTTCATTTTTGATTATCACATTACCAGCTGGAAAGTAAGAGCAGGAATATTTGAACTCCTTTACCCTGTGCCCTCAGTCCCTCTGCCGTCTGTCTCCCGGCTCATTCTGTCCCGTGCATATGCATTATCAGCATTCATGGGTGACTTCCAACATCCGACACCCTGCTGTCACCTTACACCCCTCAGTCCTACCCACTCTGTCCACTGTCCATGCCCCTGCTGCGTGTCAACCCCATGAGCTTGCAGCACCACAGAGAAAAAGACAGCTAAAACATAGAGGGTGTCGCTTCTCTGAAACCGGAAGGGAAATATTTCTGTAGCTGCTGCAGAATGATAGCAGAAAGGGAATAATAGACTCCTGCCCTCTTGTGCCAGTTTAGATAACACACACCGCTCCTATCCTCCTAAACCTCTTCCATCCTGTTGCTAAAAATCACAATGAGCAAGGCGGGATTATTGCAGGAAGCCATAAAAGTAATGCTGCGCTCTTTGTACTTCCAGTATTTCCCTGTTGAGATACAATGTGCCATCTGAAGAATGCAGCAGACGAGATGCATTGACGTAGCACTGTACTGGTCATGTTAGAGCCATGGTGAAGTCGTGTTGACAGCTCGCAGCCTCTCCTGAGAGAAATCCCCCAAACAACTAAACGACAAACACGTCTGAGCAGCTGCAGTGTGTCACAGCTACTGTGATGTTCAATATGTCAAAGCCTAACCAAAGCAAACACATCAAAGTTATATGGACTACAACTTTCTCTCCCGTCTTTCCACTACTCTTTTTCACTCCCCATTACCTACGTAAAAAAAAAACCCCACAGTTGACACCGAACACAACATTTCTTTGTCTCACTGTAATTGTTATGCGTCACCATCTTGCACTCAGCTCTGACCTCTGCTTTCCTTCTCTTTGCAGAGTCCTCCTCGTCGCTGTGGCGATCCTCTCCTTGTACTCTGTGCATCTTCTCCTCATGACGGCAAAAGAAGGAGGTTGGTATTTCACCTAGTACTGATCACACACTAGAAGACTTTAAAAGAATAAAGACTAGAAAAGACTGAGGTCTGACTCCCTCTCACATCTAAAGACAATGTGTCATAAGTCACACTATAAGATTTTGGGAAGACTGGGGACCTTGCAGGGTCAAGACTAAATTCCTTTTAGATTATTTCCCATCATGCTCCCGGTGGAAATTTACAGAAAGACTTTTTAAAAGATTTTCTTTCCTATTTGAAATTCTACATCATTATTATTATTATTATTACATAAAGAACTTACTGTACTGGTTCAACCACAAGGTGTTGTTCTGAGAAATATGGAACATCAATTAAAAAAGAGATGGCTTAGATTTTTTTTGATAATAGTGTTCATACACCAGAAATACAGGTTATGTACAATTAATCATTTTAGGTATGATATTTAATTTGATGTACTGACAACTAAAGGTCCTCACCCTTCTCTAGAGGCATTATGGGAAAGGCAGGCAGCATTAAGAGATTAGGTAGATTTCTGTTCAAGGAGAAACAAAATGCACCTGATTGCTCTATTGTTTCTTGTTCTTCCTTATTGTGAAGCCTTAACTTTCTTTTTTTTTCATGACTAACTCTCCATGGTCTTGTGTGTTCTGGCAGGATCCCTCATCTATGAAAAGCTGGGGGAGAGAGCGTTTGGTTGGCCTGGGAAAATGGCAGCATTTGGATCGATAATCATGCAAAACATTGGAGGTTAGACAGCACGTCAGTGTGTTCACAGATAAATACTGTAGTGCAGATTTTTAAAAGGCAGTTTTACAAATTAAAATACAACGTCTTCAACTTGTCTGTTGCATTTCAAATGAGGATTTCTTCCTTGTTGTCCTCCTGCAGCCATGTCCAGCTACCTCTTTATCGTGAAGTATGAGCTGCCTGAAGTGATCCGGGCCTTCTTGGGTTTAGAAGAAAACTCTGGGTGAGTGTGTGTGTCTGTGTGTGTGTGTGCGTGCTTTTGAACATGAAGGCGCACTCTTATGTTCGTGTGTGTGTGTGTGTACTGTACGTATGATTTGAACCTGTGTGCCGTGTTTTACAGGGAATGGTACATGAACGGAAACTACCTGGTGGTGTTTGTGTCGATCGGGATCATTCTGCCTTTGTCTCTCCTTAAAAATCTGGGTAAGGACTTCATAAATGTGTGTGTGTGTGTGTGTGTGATGTCTCTACACCACTGCACTTCTAATATCACTACTGTATATTGAGGATCTGGCACCGCCTGGTGCCAGATCTCTCAGTGCGTCCGTGCTCTTGCAGCTGTCTGGAAACCAGAAGTCATGTAACACTAGCTGAGCCCTTACTCAGCTCCGGCAATTAGGAGTTACAGTAACGTAACACTCTCTATTAAGCCTGCTGTCAGCTCTTCCATTCACATGTGATCTATGAACGTGGTAGTCAGATCCTCCTCAGCTGACCGCATTATGTAATTAGGACAATTAGACATAAATAAGCAAATGAGGTCAAAACTGTGTGTCTGAGCTGATTTTAATGTAATAAGTGACAAAAGCAGTGATGAGCGTTAGCTTTGTGTTCCTGGGTGTTAGGTTTGGTCGCTGGTACATACAGATCTTAAAGGGTTCACTCACACTGCAGCTCAGCCTGGAACAGGACGTGACCTATATTCTAAAATAGACATGTGATTTGGCAGAATGCAGACCAGCAAGCTATAGCGTCTGCATCTGTGTCTGTTGTCGTTGCTGTAGTGTGTGTGTGTGTGTGTGTTTCAGTTACTGATGTTTTCTTCTCTTTAGGCTACCTGGGCTACACCAGCGGTTTCTCCCTCACCTGCATGGTCTTCTTCCTGGGTGTGGTAAGTTCAGCCTCGTAATGGCGTGAGCAAAATACACACAATTCATGCACAAAGAAGGGCCCCTCACAAGTCCTCTAATGGGAACGCTGTGTGTCTGTTGGCGGCACACGTCCAACCCCGTGAAAATAAGGAGGCGGGGTTACGCCTTCTCAGAGCGTTAATTGAACATTCAAAGATTGAACTGAAAGCAGAGGAGGCTCCGTTTTTCTTTTCTGTTTGACACGGGAGAGATCGCTTGTTGATCCACCATCTGTGTCTTTACACTGTTCTTTTTAATTCTTCCTGTTGCTAACGAGCTATCCAACCTGATCCTCAGTTTTTGCCATGGATGTAATCTTTTAGCAAGACATCAGACTGAGATAGCAAACAAGTCTAAGATAAGTTCATGGCTAATATGAAAAAATAGCAATGAAAGGAACATTTTTAATGTTTTACAGATCATTTAATTTTAAAACATTTAGAAACATTATTTATATTTTTATTTTCATTTTTTTTATAATTTTACCATTTCACCAAAATTGTACTGTTTTGCAAAATGATTTGTCGCCCACTTGCAATACCTCCGCAGCCCACCAGTGGGCCTCGGCCTCCAGGTTGGGAACCACTGTCCCACAGCCAGACAGATGCTAAAGATATGGATTAAAGCTGCTTTAATGAATATTTTTATAATAACAACAAATGAGTGGACTATGTGTAATGTGAAAGCGGCTTGTAGTGATGAACCAACAGTGAATTATGACCCAGCTCTGACCTGTGTCAGCTCTGTGGAACATGTTAGCATCTTCCAGCTCATTGTTTTGGTGTTGCAGCTTCACTGTTTTCCTTTTGTTTCATTTATTTTTACGTGCAGCACTCAGAACACTGGTTCCCAACCTTTTCCAACTCATGGCCCAATTGAAAATCTCAAAAATGTTGGTCATCCATGTCGGACTCTGTAACAATACAAGTATACAAAGTGGTCTGAACTGAACGGAGTTCTTTAAGGTTGTTATTGCTGTTAAGGATCATTTATTTATTTATTATTTATTTATAATTTACATTTTCTATAATTATTTTTTGCAATTACATTTTTTTCCCCCAAAATATTACTGTTTTGCTAATTATTTTCCGGCCCGCTCGCAACACCTTTGCAGCCCACCCACCAGGTAGAGAACCACTCACTTAGAAGAACATAATGTGACTTAATGCTGTTATTTTCCAGATGATCTACAAGAAAACCCAGCTGCCCTGCCCTCTTCCTTTCTTTTACCACCACTCGTCCAATCTCAGCGTGAACGGCTCAGATATGCCGGGGCTGTACAATCTACAAAACCGCTCGGCACAAATGGATTTCTCCCGAGCCGACGTCACCCCGGCGGTGCCGGGCAGCCACGATGCTCACCACTCCACCAGTGTCCACTTTGAGCCCCACCCCGACGACGAGGAGATGTGCACACCCAAATACTTTGTCTTCAACTCACAGGTACGGCGTGGTCGTAGATGGCGGACAAAACTCTCCTGACCCAAAACGTTCATCCAGCTTGTGAAATTCAGCACAAACGTTCCCCACACTTCACAAAAAAAAGTGCAAAAGGAGAAACACAATATTCATTCATATGAAACATCCATGTTTGTACAAAATGCATTTATTCGTTTTACAATCTTCAAATCTGACAGAGACACAATGCCAAGTACTTTGCAAAGAAGCGGTTGGTAAAGGCGTGGCGCGTTAGGGTGTGTTCTGGCTCCTGTGAGTCCAGGGATTTGTCTGCGCCTGTATGATCATGATGAATCAGGAAGAACGCAGCAAACAGCTTTATCTTGACACAGGGACACAGTGTTAGTTATGTTAACTAGATTCACCAAGAGTTTATGTACCGTTTCACTGTCCACCTGCTTCTACTGTGATATTTGGGAGTTGTAAGTCAGAGTGGAAACGTTTTATTAAAGGTGCCCGAGTTTATCTCCGTAACATCTACAATCACCGTTTGTCTAATCCTCGATGACACTGACGTACCGATGCCAACTTCAGAGAAGAGCCATTCCTGACTAATCAAATACTTTTCGCTCTTTTGTTCAAAACTTCATTTGAACGTACGTGAGGATTACAACCGACAGTAGCTGACATGCACATGCAGTAACATGCCTCTGTGACAGGAATAGAATATTCAGGATTAAGTGTTACTAACCAGCCGTCCACTGTCACGCCACAGTGATCGTCTTGTTATGTTTGGCGTGGCGTGGCGTGGCTTGGCGTGGCGTGGCTTGGCGTGGTGTGGCGTGGCTTGGCTTGGCGTGGCGTGGCTTGGCGTGGCGTGGCTTGGCGTGGTGTGGCGTGGCGTCAGTCAGATGTCCTTTGATTGTGATCTTTCTCACAGTATATGATTGACAGTCCATCCAACCAACAAGCAAACAAGTTACAACCAAAACCAACAGTGGTGGAGCTGAACCTGATAGATCATAATATCCCAACATGTTTCATATCCCGAACTGATGTAAAGGAAAGGGTTTTTTTTTCTCTATATCCTCTGAGGCACAGCACTTAAATAATATATATATTAAAATTTAAAGAAGATATTTCTGACAGACATCACATGGTTACATATATAGGTAGTATATTTCTATTTAGACTAACTGCGCCGTGATTGTCTTTTCCTGCATAACTGAGTGTGTTTCTGTGCATTCTTATCTTCTTTCCACAGACGGCGTACACTGTGCCAATCCTGGCCTTCGCCTTCGTCTGCCACCCTGAAGTCCTGCCCATCTACAGTGAGCTGAAAGAGTGAGTGAGCTTCTTCTTCTTCTTCTAAAACAAACTCTGACAGTCAGTTCATCCAGATGAAAACCATTTTCTCTCTATGGAGCCAGGTACATTTAGAGATATACACACACATAAAGGCACATGGACTGAATTTTTTTTTTTTTTTTGTACTATTAAAAATGTCTCTATGATTTAAGGAGTCATTGAAGTGTATGTTCACTTATTATAAAACCATGCTTATTAAGTAATGACATTTTGTCTTTATAATAGCCAAGTTCAGAACATTTCAAAAGAACAGGCGTTACACCATGAACGCAAAATGTTTTTGTTTGTGTCCAACTGACAACTCACTGCACATATTAATCCAAATGATCCAATTTACTTATTTGAGTGTAAACCCTCTAAAAGTGTGTGTATGTGTGTGTGTGTGTGTGTGTGTGTGTTGTTTCTTCAGTCGCAGCAGGAAAAAGATGCAGAACGTTTCCAACCTGTCCATCTTGGCCATGCTTATCATGTACATGCTGTCGGCGCTGTTTGGCTACCTCACCTTTTATGGTAAGAGTGAAGATACACACCAGCAGAAACGGTCAGCTGTAATCATAGACAAAAAAAAACAAAACACAGTGGCTGAAACTCAGTCAGCTCCTTCAAAGGGGCAGAAGATCATTGTGAAGTGATTAATGTGCACTTGTACTTATTTGACACTACAACGGTTATTTAATTGAAACCACCTGAAAAGCTTAGCGAAAGCAGCGAGAACGTCAAAGTGACAGGAAGTCATTCATTTTCTATGTGAGGCAGCACCTCTGGGCGGCGAGCAGCAGCATGTCCGCTGGCGTGTGCGTTTTGGGCAGTGTGGGTGTCAGAAAAAGTTGGAAGTCAAGGCAGCGGCAACCAATCAGAGTGTAGAAGTGGACGGGAGAACACTAGAGAACACGCCGTGTAAACTTTTGTTCCCATCAAACTTTTGTTCCCAAGCGCAACGGAGGAGATATTGAGAACTAACTTTGCTTACAGGCACTCAAATTTAAAAAAGAAAACGATACATGCAACTAGAACAAACATGTCTGTTTGTTTTGCCCTTTAAATAAAGTTCTCAAGACCAAGCAATAAGCTGTCTATTTCATCTACGTCATCTCACGTCAGAGCGCCCACAAAACTTGAACAGCGTCCTTGCTGGAGCAAAATGATTTCACTCTGGCCGCTTTCGGTCTGAACGCACAGTGAAGTGGAAACAAGTGGAAACAACTCAGAAACATCTGAAATGTGACAAAGAGCCACGAGTAAACACGGCTTTTTTCTAAGAGGTGGAAAAAGATTGGAAAAAGGTTGACCCTGTGTTGGTCAACATGGCACCTGCGCATTAATGGCTTCACTTTACCCAGTGGTAGAAAAGCGCCCACAGACGAGTCGTTTTGATCCAGTGACCCGACACTGAAACACCAACACCGAACACAATGCCAGATAAATGTAGTGGAATTACAAATACAGTGTTTCTATGTATTTAGTTTCTTTCCACCTGGTCTGTTAGCTTCTGTTATCCTTTGTTCACAAATTGTTTCAATCCATTGATGTGTCTTTTTTTCCCTGTGTTTCCCAGACAACGTGGAAGCAGAGTTGCTCCACACCTTCACCAAGGTTTATAAGTTCGACACCATGTTGCTGCTGGTGCGCCTGGCTGTTCTCACTGCCGTCACTCTGACTGTCCCCATTGTGCTGTTCCCTGTAAGTACATCGTACAACACACACTCTGTCTCTGTCAGCGAGTGTCCTCCATGGACAAGTAGGCACTATAGTTGAGTTTGGAAAGCAGAAACTGTTTCATTATTGCCAAACATCGACAGGGCTTCTTTTTTTTTTCTTTTTTTTTTTACTGCTTTTGCACTAATGTTCTTATTTTTTTACTTTCATCCCTCTCAGCTTTATTAAATGTAGCCTTGTTTAAGTGCTGATATAATTTGATTTACGTCAGAGTGCACAAACACGTTACTCAGTAACACACAAACATTCACCGCCCTTGTAATTTGAAATATCTGGCTGCTGCCTGCCCCTAAGCAGCTACTTGTAAAACCATTTCCATTCATTCAGTCAAACACTGCTGCTGCCGCTCCATGTCATTCTGCACACAGTCGACACTCTGTGTGTTGCTGCAAACTCAGCGTCTTTTTTTTTTCTTTTTTGTCATTTTCTGGATGCAGCTGTTTTTTCCTGGCAGTTAAGTGAAAAGGAACACACTGTTCAGTTTGGCACTTTCCTTGTATCGTCATCTCAAATCCCAAATCGCACAGGCTGAGGTCGTAAACAGCCACACCTCTTAATTACACCAATACACACATGCACACACACGCTTTCACAGTGAAGCCTGTTTTACTTTTTGTGTCTGTTCCCCATTTTTCTCTCAAGATGGGGCCTAAGGTCAGTGTGTGTGTGATGGCCAGTTACCAAAACTTATCATCTCAGTCACATTCATTTACACATACGTATACACACACACACACACTGTTCTCACTTCCCTCCCCATATATGGTCACAGGCTAATTTTAGTTTGGCCCTTATCTGACATGAGGAGAACAAAAATGGCTGCGGGCCAGAGGAAGTTTCTTGCCCCACTTTAGTTTCCATGTGCGCGCACACACACACACACACACACACACACACACACACACACACTTGGTTTAATGCAAAGACAAGCAGCTGCTTATTTTTGACTCATTTCTGAAGTGGCTGTAGTTACAGTCAGCTGCCACCAGATGGCAGCAGCTTTGTTCATATTGAGTGAGAGGAAAGTGCTGACAGAGAATGATGCAGCATGTCATGGTAACACAGTTAGACACCACACACTCACACACACACACACACACTCACACACACACACACACACACATTTATACTGTACTCTTACATATCCACTGTCTCACAATGTGTGTCTCCACACCGACACACAAACCAAATTCTGTCATGTTTTTTATTTAGCTGATGCATTCTCACACATGATGTTCCTGTTCTCAACCCATACCTCTGACTAAAACACACACTCACACACGCACACACACACACACACCCCTCCTTTAGCAGACACTGCTGTTTTTTCTGTCGCAGGGAATGTGAGAGAGGATCCCCCTCTCTCTGCAGTGGAAGTTTACAGGCTCAGAGAGGACAGTGGAAAAACCCTCACCCTGACCACTAGCTTCACTGAGGCAGGGGAGGGTGGAGGGAGACAGAAACACAAACCTCTGCCAGGGGTGCACAGTCGTTGTGTTAGTGATGGATCATGTTTAGAAATCTGCTTCTGGATCAAAGATAGTGAGGAGAGTCTAATTATTGGCTGATGGTGGCCATAATATTTCCAACAGGGGAAATTTTTATTCCATAATTTAGTGTTTTGACAGCCACATTTATAGCAGTCAGTCAGTGAGCAGACACTGGTGGTTTTCCTTCACATGAATCAAATGACAAACTCAGACATTGCGATGATTCGTGATCATGTCTAGTGTGGTTAACTGCAAACATGCCATTATATCCATGTGTGTGTGTTTTCTTCTTGTTGTCTGGCACAAACCTAAACCACTTTGAACGGCGCTCACAATAAACAGGTCTTGATACAGAGAAACAGAGAAGGATTAGGCTGTAAAATGAGAGTGAGAGGGAGGAGGACTATGAGAACAAAGGAAATAAAAAATTGATAAGGACAGAAGACAAGCCCCAGATGTGACGGCGCTAACCAGCTGTGGTGAACTGTAGCTTAGTGAAACGAGCAAGGCAGGGTGAGGGGTTCAAATCCTATGGCAGCCGAATGCAGCACAAACTTAGTGCTCATGCTCCTCAGTCAGCTTTTAAATATGTGAAGCCGATTAATTTTGCTTTGGTTTCGGCTCGCCTGGATTCCTGTTAAAAGGCGTAGCCGTAGCCTGCTTTACATACAGTGTGTCAGTTTTGGTGATAAGCACTAGCTGCAGAGAGGCAGTAGTATGAATGGCTCTGCTGATGCTGTTTGGGAATTGGAGAAAAAAAAGTTGACCTGTGCATGATTTTCTGAATCAGAAATGTGCATTTGTGCAGAGCTAGGAATGTTTAATTAACCGACCATCGCTACTCCTGCAGTAAATTAAACCGTCGTTGCTGCAGCACGGTCGAAAGATTGACTAACTTGGATGCATGTGAGGCATCGGATCAAAAGAACTACTTAGTCACACATTGCTCTGCCAAGTTTCCATTTGACATTTGAGAATCTTGCCTTGAATCCTCCTGACCTTCATTTTGCAGAAAAATGCTGCCGACCTTCAGCTAGAGATTAACATTAGCTTTGTCTGTGACTGTCCTTCACGCCAGTGGGGAAGTACTATATGGGAGAGGAGAGAATATGTGTGTGGGACCGTGCCTTTGGAGACACGTGTTTAGATGTGAAAGAGTATATACCTGTGTGTGTGTGTGTGTGTGTGTGTGTGTGTGTGTGTGTGTGTGTGTGTGGGCTGGGGTGGGGGGTGCAGTCACGTGAAGGATAGATGCTAACAGAGGCCAGATCACACAGGGCTTTGGCTGGATCCAGTACATAATGAAAGGGCTTTATGTGGAGTCAAACATGCCCCAGTTCTCAGGCTCCAGCTGGTTATTGAAACCATGGGAGAGTGCTACAAATGAACTGATTAAAATCACCTTTACATGTTACCAACATGTAGTGTAGGGACCTGTCTTTGTGTAGCACTAACTTCACTGCGTGCCTCTAAAGCCTCACAAGTTACTAGTTTGTTTGTCTTTACTTAAAAAGTAGTTTTTGGACTTTTTATGCAACTGTTTCAAAGGCTTTGATAATGAATATATCACTGTTCAGGAATATCTGCAGGTTAGCTAATGCCACTAAACATTTTCTGTTTGCTGTGATTTTTTTTTGTCTCATATAAAAAAACTGTCTATTCTTTTCGTATACAGAACATTAAAGCACTGAAACTACAACACAATTTCAAACACAGCAATATAAGTTTGCATTAGCTAGTTAGCTGTTATCTGTTAGCTTGCAGGAGGATCAGGTTTGATATGTCCATGTGCCTGTTGGCTGTGGAACTGAAAGGCTGCGGAGCATTTGTTTGGGTTGTAGTAAAGCACAGTCTGTTCATCTGTTTGTTTTTTCCAGTCAAAAAGGCCGTGATTGGCTCTCTAGTTTCAAGTGATGGTTCAGTGCCCATGTAGTTGAAAACACTCCGATACGTCTTTCCTGTTGATATTTTTACTTGAAAAGGGACTTTTACCCTGCTGCATACACTCTCAGTTCACACGCAGCATCTGTGAAAATTCAAACATGGTTGTAAAAGAGAAAAAAAGCAAATGGGTTTATGTAGAAATGACAGGTTCAAGGGGGAAAACATTGACTTTTAACAGCTCTGACACATGTCTGCCACTTTCACTTTCATACTGTATGTGCACATCTTGACTTGGGTAAAACACAATTTTCAGTTTTCAGTAAACAGGCTCAAATGCACATGGTTTGTTGTGATCTGACCTCGGACTAGCTGCTGTCGCTAAGATCTTACTCCCTTGTTTTTTGTTAACTGGCTGGTTCCAGATTTGACTGCCTACAACTAGTCTGTCCGCATACTTGGTGTGTGTGTGTGTGTGTGTGTGTGTGTGTGTGTGTGTGTGTGTATGTATAGAAAGTGTGCAAATATCACACGGTGAACTCCAAAGGCTTTGCGCCAGGTAGCAGCCAGGTGCTGAATAGTTTGGAGCCTTGGGGAGAAATGCCTCATCCAGGCTCTAGTTTTCAGCCTAATTATGCAACAGTTGGTGGGAGGGAGAGGGCAGGAGGGTGGGGGCTCGCTCGTGGAATTTCAGGAGAGATGCGCTTAAATTATCGTCATTATTATCTCCCACATGAAATGAGTTTTGGCTAAAGTGGTGACACTTTTTTGGCAGAGGACATTAAAGGTCAGGCGTCATCCCGGTGCCTCCTGACAGTCGTGATGGAGGTCACTTGGTTCAATCTGACAGCGCAGAAAATCCAGTTAATGTGATTTTTTTTTTCCTCCACTGTGCCATGCTAACTGGATATAAATCTTGTACTTAAGTCAGACTTGAAAGGATACAAAGAAGGCATGTGGTGTTCTGCCAGCAGCGGCTCTTAAATAGGAAAAGATTGCACATGTCTCTTCTTTCTCAGGTAAACTAAATAAAAAAGTTACCTTCTCTGAAACTCTTCTGGTAACTTGTATTTCATTCTCCACAAACTGTCTGCCACAGCTGTAATTAAATGTGTTGGCTTAATGTTGGACTAGTAAGTCAACAGAGGAGGGAAGACAAGCTTGCAGAAAAGAAAGTCCACTACAAGTGACAATAGCAGCTTCGCGTAAAGACACACCTCCCCCCCTGCAGGCGAGTCCGCCCTCCTCTCACTACCGGCTGATGCAATCCCATGGTGCCATTGCGCTGCAGGAGATAATCCCCTGCCTTTTTGAATGGGCGCCGTAAGCACCGCCCCTTGTAACCTTTCCCCCTGTGGCCTGCGAGCAGTCGGTGCCTCAGGTTTCACCTGATACCCACAACCTTTCACCCACTGGAGGCTTGAACAGGCTGTATGTGGCTCAGCAGCACCAGGCGTCTTAGCTTGGATCTCCAATGTTTCCCACTCTCTCTCACACACACACACACACACACACACAACCACACACACAGTCTCACAAAAACACAAACACTTGCCTCATAGCACTTGACACACATCAGTCAGTGGCCAAGTGTGGGAATCAGCCTCAGACACAGGCCAGCAGACACACAAACTAGACTCTTGTTGTTGAGTTGTTGCATTGACCACATATTTCATTACAATCCAGTGTGAAGTCAGTAGAATTAAGTGCTGGAATTGAACGTAACATTATTTTTATTTCAATTCAACTAAACTGGTACTTTTGTGGTCACAAGTCGTAAACGCTAACAACTTTGTTATAATATTAATAAACAGATTTGTCTGGTTCTGTGTGATCAAGCCAAAGATCTAAATGTCAGTACTTTGTGTTTTTCCCAGATCCGCTCCTCCATCACCACGTTGTTGTTCAGCGGTCGAGAGTTCAGCTGGACTCGCCACATGCTGATCGCCGCCGCAATCCTGGCCTTCAACAACATGCTGGTGATCTTCGTCCCTACCATCAGAGACATCTTCGGTTTCATTGGTGAGTCCACGCACTGAATACCATTACAAACGTCATGTTGATAACATTTCCGCTTTTTAACGCAAGACTCAAAACGCTACTCTTTGGAAAGGAAGTTTTGGTTTTAAGGGGATAAAAATGCAGAACATGAGAAAAATCCCAGAGAAAACCATGTGGAGAAATACAAGTTAATAAAAGAGGGAGCGAGGCAGTTAAGGACTGATTAGCACCTTAAGTTCAGGGGTCGTTTCATTCAGTAGAGACGTTGGAAGTACAGGAGCTTAAAGTGTCGGGTTGTGTCAGCTGTGCGGTCGCGTGAGCTGTTTGTGACCACTGGATATAAACACTTACAATCGTGATGCCAACACACACAAACACGGAGAGAACTCTTATTTAGGGAAGTCGCCTTCAGAAACAGCCTTCCTGCAAAAACCACACCTCAGAAATCAAAATGTATTACACTGTATCACTTGTAGTTGAGCAGGAAAATAGTCCTAACTTGCCCAAACTTCGGGGGGGGTGGAAGCATTTTACCAAATAAGGTTAGAAATCATTTTGGCAATAAATATTTATATTTGTTGGGACGTCAAAGAGAGAGCATGGTTGTAAAATCTGAGATCAACAGGTAAAATACAATAGTAATGAATCAAACTTTGATCATCCAGTCATCAACTTCCACTAAGATACATTCATGCGTTGTGTGTTAGGATTGCTGATGGTGCGCTATACAATATTTGTGAGATATGTTTATGTTTGCAAAAGGATGTGACTGCCACATGAAGCAGTCAAGTTAGTAGGTATTTACTTTGCCTATTATGTAAATAACTTGTTGGCGTCATACTTTTATGACTTGTGTATACAACCTAGATAACGCTGTTACACAAATTATTGTCCTGCACACATCAAAATCTCAGAAACAAAGTTGGTTTTGTCTGTATTCATAGTTTTAACTCTGTCTAATATTTGAAATTGAAATATTTGAAGTGATTTAAAGTGTAGGAAACTTCATAAATGTTTGAAGTGCAGGTTTGAAATGTTTTGTTTTTTTTCTGATTAGTCAAATCATCTTCCTTCTGGTTTTTGTTGCAGGTTCTTCTGCGGCCACCATGCTCATCTTTATTCTACCTGCTGCCTTTTACCTCCGCCTGGTAAAATCAGTGCCATTCCGCTCCCCACAGAAGATCGGGGTAAGTGTCCGGGAACACACACACACACACACACACACACACACACACACACACACACACTCAACAGCTTTCTCACTGTATCATTTTTCTCACTCAAAATGTGATTGCTGTGTAATTTCAACAGACACCTGCTGTGCATCATCACACATCCAACCACATTTAATCCCCTCCTCTGTCTCAATTCTTCCAACTCTGTCTCTTCAGGCGGCCATCTTCCTGGTCGTGGGAATCATCTTCATGATTGGCAGCTTGTCACTCATCGTCCTCGACTGGGTTCACAACCCCCCAGGCTCCCACGATGGTCACTAAAGCTTCCCTCCTCAGATTCACAGTAAAGAGTGCAGCAACACCACCACCACCACCATCATCAAGTCTGTTCTCCAATTGCCTCTTCCCACATCAGAGGTTCCTTCCCTTCATCAAACATCAATTATAAAACCTCAACCTAAGGACATGACGTGCTGCACTGGGTTAAGACATCTTCAGTTTTTCCCCCCACAGAAAATCACTGGTGGGAATTTTTTTTAAGCTCAGTTCATATTTTTTTGTTGCTGTAAAGTTCTTGATGTGACACAACAGAAATGAGAGAATCAAAACCCAGAGAGGGGGAAACCCACTCTGGTTTAACGTGCCACCAAGACATCCTGAAATCATCATCGTCATCGTTATGATGACCATCATGAATGCGAGTATTTTCCAGCTATGAAGAGACAGAACAAACATATACTGTGTAGCCCTCACCTGAAGCAGATCTGTGAACTGCAATTTGCAGGGCTGGAAAGACAATGCGAGTCCCTCAGTCCCCTGTGCACTTGAAGGAGACAGTTGGAGGTGGAGTGTGTCGTCCTCCGTGAAACAAAGAGCACCTCTAACATTACATCTCATGCACATGCAAGCACACACACACACACACAAACATACATATATATATATATATATATATATATATATATATATTCTTTTAAGCTACTACCCATGAAAAATACCTGAAATTAATCAAGCAGCAGTTAATCAGTGACTTAATTCAATCATGCAGAAGTTTTATTCAGGACATTTTGGTTTAATTTGCTGCTGTGCCTCATGTTAACAATCAGAAGCTTTGCCAAAGTCTACATGCACGTACAGTTTTAGACGATCGGTTTCGTTCTAGAGCTTCCCCAGCTCCACACTCTCAAGGACCTTCCTTGCTGGCTGTTTTCATCCTGGCTGTGTACACGAAGCGAGGCAATGCTTTCAGTATTACTGTCACAGAGGGATCTGAACATGCAAAGTATGAATGTACATAATTAAGTGTATCTACTGAAAAAAAATGAGTGTTGTATATAATATCTTACTTGACCTCATACGGCTCTTTGCCATTCAGGTTGTATGAAGTTGAATGACAATTTCAACACACAGTATATACACCTGCTGGAATAATTTAAAAGGCACTTGATAAGGCTGTACATCTAAGTATAGGCTACATGTATAAAAACGTATTCAGTTTAGAGAATGTAATTGGACAATTCCAAAATGAATTAAATTCAACCAACAGAGCCAAACTGGAAATTATTTCAAATCTATTCAAGATCCCAAGATTTTAAGTAAAAGTAAAATATTTTCAACTTGTGTTGAACTATATTATATCTTGGAATGAAAAAATGCTCTCTCTCCAAAAAGTCATTTAACATTTTTAACATTTAGCTATTCAGCTAAAAAGATAGTTTGATATTTTGGGAAGTGACTTTTTGAAGACTGTTAGCGCTGTCATGTCTGTATGCTAAATATGAAATTAGCTTGGCATAAAGACTGGAAGCATTAACAGCGAACTCTGACATTTTTACATTTAGGTTTTCATACAAATTAGACTAATGAGATATTACAGTTACTGAAAGTTTAAGTTACTAAGTTTTAGAGCTGCTACTTGGTTGAGTCAGGCTGACTGTCTTGCCACATTTTAGCTAACTGTCTCCAGGCGCTAGCTTCATATTTAACATACAGACATAAGAGTGGTACCAATTTTTTCATTTACATCTCAGCAACAAGTTGAATAAGGTTTTTTTCCCCAAAATGTCAAAGGAATCCTTTAAAGAGTAGTGACTTGGAAGAAGCTGGATGGTAAACAGTACTTCATCATGCTGTTTGTAACAGAGGAGCTAGCTACAGAACTGATACCTACATTAACATTCAGAGGATGTGACCCATGTGTGCAAGACTGTAAACCAAGCTAAAAATAATTACGCTTCTTTTTAAATTTCGGTTTATCTGTACAAAGGTGTATCTTTAAATAGTCAAGGTTAATCTTCAGATGTATGTTTGTGAGCACTTGAAGCAGAGCACACTGGTCACGTCGTCTGTCTTGTTCACAAGTCATTAAGCTCCGTGGATTGATTAGTATTTATATAATTTTGATTAACTCTGTTGTTGTACACTCATACCCAAAAATTAAACATATTTAAATTTCCTAACATTTTATTATCTAAAAATTTTAATCAGATAAAAATTGCACCAGGATCATTCTTTTTACTTAAACCTTTTGGATTGTTCTCATTATAATTGGCTTTTAGTTCTGGTGCCTTTGGTAGAACTTCCATACCCCAGATTTATTCATTTCACTTGTTCTCCGATGCCGTTGCGTGTCTCGAACACGTCCAGCCAAAGTGGACAGCATTTATAGATCCTTTGCGGATCTATGTACATGAAACAAATAGATATTTCAAATGAAATAGTGTATTATGTGCATGTTTTTGGATTACAAACATGGTCTTTTTGGACAATTGTATATGCTCTGTAAATAATCTTTATTTTATGGTACACTGATACTCATTGTCTGTGAGTGGGTTGTTGGGGGATTCTGCCTTACAAGTCTTCTGCAATCCAGTGTTTGTTTTAGTATATATATAAATATATATAACTTGTATTAGACATTTTTTTCCCTTGCTGTATGACAGTAGTTTTTTTTCTTTATTTGAAGCTTGTATATTTGTAGAAAATTGGGTCTCTATATATCCATTTTCATTTTTTAATGTTGTCATATCAGGATGAATTAATCAACGGCCTACTTCATAACAGTTTATAACACGGTTTTCCCAGAAGTCTCAGAAACAAGGAACCACGTTTCTGTTTCTGAATGACTCCTGTTGAGCAACACTGGGTTGAAAGTAAAGCCACCAGTAAGCAGTATCGATGTTGAATGTGTTTCTTGAAAACAGTGCTGTAAGGCAGAAAGATGAGATTATCCGAAGTATTTCGTACCCACACTACAGGAAGGTTCTTACAGGACAGAACATTTTAACATGTTGTTGTAAGAGCTTATGGTTTTTCTGTTTTTTATCAAACGGCACGCAATAGCATGTGTATGCTAACGTGTAGCTGTATACCTCTAGGACAGCATAACAAAATGCACAGGAACTTTCCCTGTTTGCCAGTTCTGAAGCTGGTTCCAGGACAATCGTACACAGTTGTAGTTCTTACCTTACTGTGGCTTACAATGTATATCACTGCTGTCATAAAAAAAACCCAGCTTTGTTGAGGTTTTATTTCCGTGATGTTACTTGAACTGAAGCTTTCCACGGTCTGATAAACGTCAGCACCGAAGGGTCCACACGGCCCATTCAGTACCCGCTATGAATGTTCAATAAAGACTTGTTCTCAGTTTGAAAATCTGGCGTACTCTTTCTAAAATAATTTTACGAATGCTTGGCTGCAGTTTAATTAGCCTCCTGCCATCAGTGGCTTATTCTCCGTGTAAGAGATTCATCTCTTCCTCAGGTTGGATTTCATCTTTTTAAAAGGCTGTTCTTACAAAGAAAGACAAGAGGCGGCAGGTTTTTAACAGAAAGCTCCCAACACAACACCTCTACCCCCTTTAGTATCTCAGGTATTCGGTCAGGATGAATTTTTCATCTTACTTTTGGACAAATTCAGATCTCATCACCTCTTTTGCATGATTGAGCCAAGATGTACAATGCTGTTGTATATTGTGCTGGCCTAGGTGAGAAGTCGTCTTGTGGATTTGTAAATGCAGACAAGTCCCCAGCTATAACGTTGACAGTGTTTAGAGAGGAGTTGTACAAACCACCTGCCTTATTTTTCTATGGACCCTCAGCCGTGGAGAAGCACTGGCTCAGTGTTTCTGCCGTTCACAGTGCGCCTGCCTCCTGTGGATCAGGCTGAACATTCACATTTGTAATTTTACCCAAACAAAGGGGATGTTTTTTTTTGTTTTTGTTTATGTTTTGTTTTTTATCAGTGATGCTGTTTCATTATGATGACCAATAAAAATGTGAAATACAAAAAAGTTTTTTCAGCTACCTTTATTTTGAAGATGATGCACTTACAAGAAATCCATGCCTAATTATATAACACAAACTACCTTTTCAAGACCAACCAAGCTAACAAATAGAGATACACTGATGGTATTGGCGTATTATTATATAAGTCAAATTTTGTATGTGTGTAAATGTTAATATATTCAAACGCTGTGTAAAAAAGAAAAAGGCTTTTTGTCACGCCAGGGCTTACATAACATGTTTTTGTCCAGACTGGCATCTCGGGATGTAATGACCAAAGCCATATTTCTGGCTTAACGATCAGATGATATTAGGCCTCCAGAAATAAAATAGATCCTCCTGTTCCTGTCTAGCTAGCATCTACTGCTGATATGTAACACCAGCTTGTCATGTTCTCAGACGGTTAAGATGAGGGGTGGGGGAAAAGAATTAGGTAACCTTTGCATTTCTGTCCAAATACATATCTTCGGGTCAAAAATCAAGCTGGACATGATAACCTGTGGGAGATAGTTCACTGTGTGGAACTGGGTGCTTTGTATATTATAAATACTACCTGCATGAGTATTTCAGTTATAAAATAAAATGTCCAACCTCTTCCCACACAGAACACTGCAAATATTATAAAGAACTATTTACTGTAACTGCACAAAAATAGGGGTTAATATGATATTAATGTATCCTTCGGCGAATGCTTCCTGAATAAAAACAGATGAATAGTAACTCCATCCAAAGTCCAGAAAGACCAGAGGAGGTCCAGATTCAGCCATCCTGACATTCTTTTGTGTCCTATTGGGTGAGTAGAATTTATAGTTTTCCAGATTTAAGGATGCAGGTAGTGTTTTCTTGAAGGTGTTTGTTTCGCTATGTGGGTCAGGTCTATATCTACTGTCTCCTTTTGGTTGTAATTCATTTAGTCATTTAGTCAGAAATTCTTTTTTTTTTTACTACACTACATTTATCTGATAACCTTAGTTACTAGATATTTTCAGAACAAGATTTTATGTTAAAAACATGAAACTTAGGTGTGCCCTGGTGGCCTTGGTTGCATGTGTGTGTGTGTCCCCTAATTTCCTTCATCTCTCTACTGCTGGCTGTCCATACAATCCCTCCATATATAAATAATATTTAAAAACATGACTATAACATCTTATGTACCTTTTATTTCTGCACATAAATGTAAAAAAGTAGTAGTGCGCACACTTTAAGGTCAAGGTCAAATGTTTTCCATTGACAGAATGTTTCCTCTGGGTCTCATGTACAAGAGAAACTGACCAGCAGCTGTCAGTTTTCACTGGAATATGATTTTTATCCAACTCAATCAATCACAACAGTTGAAAAGCTTTAAATCTGTGTTTGCCCATCTTTCATATAAAGAAACTGCAGAGAGGGTTTTGGTTTTGGGAGTCTACGTCAAAGACTCAGTGGGGTTGTATTTGATGAATGATTTTAAACAGTGTGTATCCTCAGAGACACTGACCACTTAACAGCAGCAAATAGAAGATGTTAATTAACTTATACGATACAGAACATGTTTTAGATTTTCATTAAATTAGAGATTAAAGATACATGGTGCACCAGAGGTTAGATGAACATGTTTGAATGGCTGAGGCTGCAGGTGTGAGTGTGTTATTGATTTTCTGTGTGTTCACAAGGGAGAAAGACGCAGAGAGCGAGAGAGAGAGAGAGAGAGAGAGAGAGAGCGCAGCATCACCAGATCAGGATCCAGGTCACATTCCACCACATGGTCTTGTTGTAAATCTGATTACACAACACCTTGAGCTTCAACCTCTGGATGATAACCTGCTGTATCCTCCCTTCACCTCGCCATGCTGGAAGCGCTCTCCTCCACGGTCAGGACATCTTTAACACAGGTCCATTCAACTCGCCCTCTGTCTGTTACCCTGCAGCTGCCTATCAGTGTGCATTTTCCATTACTCTGCAAATACTGTGCACACAATTTATGATTTAATTAACCTTACAAATGAGACCCCCAGTGAGAAATACAATTCACTGTTATTTCCCGGGGATCTCCTTTGCTATGCGTCGTTGATTTATCCTGTTTGCAGTGGCAGATAGGAAGGTAGTGTTGCCACAAAGACATGCTAAAACAAATCATAACACAGGATACAGGATGTGTTCAACCCAAGTGTGACTCATTGTACACAAACAAAGCACATGTTTGAAGCATTATGAGTGCTGCCGCTGGAAATCAATCATCAGAATAAAAGAATAATGGACATTCCGACACAGTGTAACCTGCCAGTAAAGCCACCAAATGAGTGTTTCTGGATGTCTAATACGAAGCCATGAAGACATTCAGATGCAGAACTTAGTTCAGTAATTTAATTAATTAGGAAATCCACAAGACACTGAATCCAGGCTCATCACCTTCCCATGAAAATGATCCAAACCAACCAACATGTTGTTTGTGAGTTTTGTTGAATTGAATGAAGACATGTTGTTCTGTACAACCCACCTTTCCTCCTGCACTCTTGTTCTTCTTCCTCCTCTCTTTCAATTTTTCATGATTCCCCACTTCTCTGCTATTTTCTTCTCCGCTTGGACGTTCGTCTCTCTTCTTTCTCCCTTCACTAAATTCCTTCCCTTCTCCCTCCTCTTCCCCTCTTTGCATCTACCCCCCCCCCCCACCACCACCACCACCACTACCACCACCACCACCCGCTCTTTTCCCCCAGCCCCCTTCTCTCCCTGTGTTCCCCCCACCCCTTCTATCTGCTTTTTATGAGGATTAACTGTACTGTTCTGTACAGTGTGGTAAATTCCAGGAATACGGTCACCGTTAATAACTTACTATCTGTGTGGGAAAAATCCTCCGCACCACCAATCCACAGAGATTTTCAGTCAAACACGACACACAGACAGTATTCGCTGAAAAACTCTTTAGGATTAGCCTGATTTGCGTTACTGAATGAGAAGGGTTGACGATGAGAGAACCATACAGCAAAGAACTATCTGTGAGTCTAGCTAGTAGCTAATTTTGGCAGGAGTTTGCTGCTGGGCCTTTTCATTCATGAGAGCTGTGAGTGAATCAAAACATTAAAGTTGAGAGCCATATAAACAAAACAATTAGAAACTAGAAAACTACCTTGTGGTTGTATTCCTCTGCCAACCAGCCAAGTTACAGGAGATATAGTCACAATCTCCCTGAGTGTTTTTGTAGAACATTATGATGTCACAGTGAAGTTGACCTTTGACATTTTGGATATAAAAATGGCATCACTTAATCTCATCCTTATAGACATTTAAGTTAAATTGTGTCATAATTAGTGTATGAATTTGTGAGTTATGGCCAAAGGGCACAGTGACCTTGACCTTTGACCTTTAACCACCAAATTGAAATAAGTTCATTGAGTCCAAGTGAATGTTTGTGCCAAATCAAACAAATTCCCTCAAGGTGGTCTTGAGAAATCACATTTAAGGGGCCAAAACTGTGTATTGTGAGGTCACTGTGATCTTGGCCTTTGACCCTTGACACCTAAAATCTAATCAGTTCATCCTTGAGCCTATATTAATGTTTGTGCCAAATTTACAGAAGCCTCCTCAAGGAGTTACTGATGTATTGTGTTCACAAGAATGGGAAGGAGGAACAAGCCAAAAACATGATGTCATAATAATACTGAAAAGCTGAGGGGAAGGGGGGTGATAATTCTCTGTGGGTTTGTCACCATGAGCGACCCCTTTCACATTTAACATAGTCAACTGATTTGTTGTTAATATGAATATATTGATTACAGCAGCTTTAAAAAACGCCCCTGTCTAATGGTTAGACAGTCTGCACCAGCCGTCATTGATCAGTTTTCAGACAGTGCTGCAGATATGGGTCATGTGGCAGCAGATTTAGCAGAGCAGTCACAGTGGTTATTTTGGTGGCCACATTCTCCAGCTCCTCCTGGAGGGTCCAGGTCCTGGGGTCCGAAGCCATTTAGTACTCTTATAATAATGTCATAGTATAGTAAGGCATAAAAAATGTCAAAGCATAGTAAGTATCAAAAACGACTTATATAGTAAGGCATAAAAACATCATAGTAAAGTAAGTAATAAAAATGTCATAGTATAGTAAGGCATAAAAACAACAGCGTATATAAGGCATAAAAACATGGCAGTATAGTATGGTATACATTTTTTGCTTGAAGCACCAATTTTACAGGGGGACTGTAGACATTTTGATCAGAAGCTGGCATGTTCGTTTGGTCTGGACCACACTCATTACTCCAGGGGGCTCTGTCCTGTCCCAGAGGTCACATCTGGAATGGCTCCATGTCTGAAAATGAACTTCATGCTTAATGGAAACACTGGAGAAAGTTTCATGCTTTAGTCATAAAATGCACAATACCTTCCATATCTTATCTGCTGCAATATATGTTCTGGGTTTATCAGCTTTCAGACACAACCCAAACCGCAGATGATGCATCGTCTGTCCTGCAGATGAAACACCCACTCCTAATCTAAAAACGCACAGAAGAAATGGATGGGTTTTGTAACACCCACCTAAAATGATGAAGTCACAGATGTAATCCTGAGGTCATCAAAATGACCAGTCTCCTTGTGAAAGTCATGACAGCATACTGTAGGTGATGAAGGACATCTTTAGCAGATTCCAGTCCTCACCACTGTGGCTGTTGTGTAACACAGCTTCAATCTCCATTACAGCTGAGTGGAGTCAAAAGCTGCCCTGCTCTCTCAGAATGAGAGCATCAGCTAAATGCTCATAAATGTCACCACCGAGCAACTTTACAAAATCACATGGTATGAATTAGATTTACAGTTTAGAGGAAATGATTTTGTGTATGTGTATGTGTGTGTGTGTGTGTGTGTGTGTGTGTGTGTGTGTGTGTGTGTGTGTGTGTGTCTGTGTGTGTGTGTCTGTGTGTTTGAAATGCGTCTGCATGGTTCAACATTACATAAGCTCAGGCTGCTGGTCGGAGGCTGGTGGCTCCTCCAAGAGCAGCATCCTGCATTCATTAATACAATAAAAGGGTCACATGTGGCGGACGTCACACACTCCGTCACACACTCAGTCACACATGCTGAGGCGCACCCATGCTCAGTGAACACGTATAACATGCAGTGTAGTTACAGTAAACACAGGTTCTCATGTTCCACTGGCTAATGTGTGTGTTGTTGTGACCATTTGACTTCCAGGATCCTATGAGCTTTCAGCACACAGACATACCCCGTATTATTAGTGCCACGGGTGCTCAGCTCCGAGGCACTCCTCTACAGCTAGAATAGCTGAGAGGAGTGCCTTCTGTTTCGGGTTTATTATTCTTCCGCCAAATTTCGGCGCGTAACTTGTCCCGCAGCTTTGAGAAAACCCCGGTAATATATACATCAAAACGTGCGTCTTGATCCCGAAAGGGGTGCTATGACTTTTGGTGTTAAAATTCCTAAAAAACTGGGAATAAATAATGCATTAGAAATGCATTGGAATTTTCTTTAGAAACCCACCTTTTTTCTACAAAATTGCACCTTTTTTCTGAGTCATCCAGCTCTCTCATACCTGCACGTAGAAATGTGATTCAAACTATAAAACGGAGGAAAACTTCTGCTCTCTCAAAAAGACAGGAACTGTTTTTACATAACATGTAAACTTTTCAAACTGTGAGCACTCAAAGGAGGAGTGCAAATCACTTTTTCTTCAAAGTTAGAGTGAAAGCGTCAGTTGGCTAGAGTGCGTGAAGCAGTAATAAATAACCTTTATTTTTATTTTTAACTCGAGCTCGCGGCAAAACCGTAAAAAGGAGACAAATAATTATTTCTGAAAATGTAGACATAGTTGTTGGTATTCATAAAATGTAACTTTGACAGACAGGGTCTGCACAAAATTTAAACGGGGGTGCCGAGTCCGGCAGCAATACCTGTCTCACTCTCATTGACACCTAATGTAATCGTCTTTTTTTTTCAAAAGAATCTCACTCTGTCTTCGCACTGAGCTTACGCACTCATTTTAAGGAATATCTGAATAAAATAGAGACTGTAGAAAATTCTGGCTTCAGTGTCTGGCACGGTCTTTTCGGTTTATGAAAAGAAGTAACGGTTTTCTCATAATTTGCAGTTGTTTGAAGCCATGTAGAAGCCAAATTCTGGGCAGATTTTCACATTGCCATGGCAACGGCAGCTCCTAACCTGTGTGCGTGCCTGCATGCGCCTAGCAACCAGATAACCAACTCTCCAAGCTCTGCTAGCTTTACATTAGCCGCATGTTAGGTCTTAAATTACATTTAGTTAGGTCTTAAATATGTAAGTCCATTTACTGCTTCCTTCGTTGCTTTTTTTTTGTTTTGTTATAAGAGTGAATGAAGTTGTGACGGTCTCCGCTGAGACAGAGAAGAGGAGAAGCTACTAGCCCTCTCTCGCTGTCACTTCTAGTCGCGTTGCTCTCCTCCCCAGTAATGTTAAATTTAGCACAGAAAAAAACATAATAGTGGTAATTTAAATAGCGGTTCATGGGATTTATTAACCCTCAGGGGTCCCTCTGTCCTTATTTGGACATTTTCTTTACTTTCCTTTTTTGATTTGCTGATCATTTTGGCTGTGTTACAGCTGAAGGTATGGATGGAAAAACGTCATAGAATAGTATAAAATTTAAAAAAATGTCATAGTATACTAAGGCATAAAAATGACAAAAAAACGTAATAGTATAGTCAGGCACAAAACGTCATAGTATAGTAAGGCAAGAAAATGCCAAAAAAATTCATATTACAGTAGAGCATAAAAATGACAAAAAACGTCATAGTATAGTATGGCATAAAATTTCAAAAAACGTCATAGTATAATAAGGCATAAAAATGGCAAAAAATGTCATAGTATAGTCAGGCACAAAATGTCACAGTATAGTAAGGCAAAATAATGCCAAAAAAAAGTCATATTATAGTAGAGCATAAAAATGTCAAAAAACGTCATAGTATAGTCAGGCACAAAACGTCACAGTATAGTAAGGCATAAAAATGCCAAAAAAATACATATTATAGTAGAGCATAAAAATGGCAAAAAACGTCATAGTATAGTATGGCATAAAATTTCAAAAAACGTCATAGTATAATAAGGCTTAAAAATGGCAAAAAACGTCATAGTATAGTCATGGCACAAAACGTCACAGTATAGTAAGGCATAAAAATGCCAAAAAAATACATATTATAGTAGAGCATAAAAATGGCAAAAAACGTCATAGTATAGTATGGCATAAAATTTCAAAAAACGTCATAGTATGATAAGGCATAAAAATGGCAAAAAACGTCAAAGTATAGTCAGGCACAAAACGTTACAGTATAGTAAGGCATAAAAATGCCAAAAAAATACATATTATAGTAGAGCATAAAAATGGCAAAAAACGTCATAGTATAGTATGGCATAAAATTTCAAAAAACGTCATAGTATAATAAGGCATAAAAATGCCAAAAAAAGTTATATTCTAGTAGAACATAAAAATGGCAAAAAACGTCATATTATAATGGAGCATAAAAATGGCAAAAAACGTCATAGTATAGTATGGCATAAAATTTCAAAAAACGTCATAGTATAATAAGGCATAAAAATGGCAAAAAAGGTCATAATATAGTATGGCTTAAAATTTCAAAAAACGTCATAGTATAGTACGGCAAAAAACGTCACAGTATAGTAAGGCATAAAAATGCCAAAAAAATACATATTATAGTAAAGCATAAAAATGGCAAAAAACGTCATAGTATATTATGGCATAAAATTTCAAAAAACGTCATAGTATAATAAGGCATAAAATGTCAAGAAATGTCATAGTATACTGAGGCATAAAAATGTCAAAAAACGTCATAGTATAGTCAGGCACAAAACGTCACAGTATAGTAAGGCATAAAAATGCCAAAAAAATACATATTATAGTAGAGCATAAAAATGGCAAAAAACGTCATAGTATAGTATGGCATAAAATTTCAAAAAACGTCATAGTATAATAAGGCTTAAAAATGGCAAAAAACGTCATAGTATAGTCATGGCACAAAACGTCACAGTATAATAAGGCATAAAAATGCCAAAAAAATACATATTATAGTAGAGCATAAAAATGGCAAAAAACGTCATAGTATAGTATGGCATAAAATTTCAAAAAACGTCATAGTATGATAAGGCATAAAAATGGCAAAAAACGTCAAAGTATAGTCAGGCACAAAACATTACAGTATAGTAAGGCATAAAAATGCCAAAAAAATACATATTATAGTAGAGCATAAAAATGGCAAAAAACGTCATAGTATAGTATGGCATAAAATTTCAAAAAACGTCATAGTATAATAAGGCATAAAAATGCCAAAAAAAGTTATATTCTAGTAGAACATAAAAATGGCAAAAAACGTCATAGTATAGTAAGGCATAAAAATGGCAAAAAAACACATATTATAATAGAGCATAAAAATGGCAAAAAACGTCATAGTATAGTATGGCATAAAATTTCAAAAAACGTCATAGTATAGTATGGCATAAAATTTCAAAAAACGTCATAGTATAATAAGGCATAAAAATGGCAAAAAACGTCATAGTATAGTCAGGCACAAAACGTCACAGTATAGAAAGGCATAAAAATGCAAAAAAAATACATATTACAGTAGAGCATAAAAATGGCAAAAAACGTCATAGTATAGTATGGCATAAAATTTCAAAAAACGTCATAGTATAATAAGGCATAAAAATG
The DNA here is from genome assembly GCF_021018895.1 of Seriola aureovittata. NCBI lineage: Eukaryota > Metazoa > Chordata > Actinopteri > Carangiformes > Carangidae > Seriola > Seriola aureovittata. The sequence goes on from NC_079385.1 coordinate 4,492,753, forward strand.
GCAAAAAAGGTCATAATATAGTATGGCTTAAAATTTCAAAAAACGTCATAGTATAGTACGGCAAAAAACGTCACAGTATAGAAAGGCATAAAAATGCCAAAAAAATACATATTATAGTAGAGCATAAAAATGGCAAAAAACGTCATAGTATAGTATGGCATAAAATTTCAAAAAACGTCATAGTATAATAAGGCATAAAAATGTCAAAAAACGTCATAGTATAGTCAGGCACAAAACGTCACAGTATAGTAAGGCATAAAAATGCCAAAAAAAACACATGTTATAGTAGAGCATAAAAATGGCAAAAAACGTCATAGCATAAAATTTCAAAAAACGTCATAGTATAATAAGGCATAAAAATGGCAAAAAACGTCATAGTATAGTCAGGCACAAAACGTCACAGTATAGTAAGGCATAAAAATGCCAAAAAAATACATATTTTAGTAGAGCATAAAAATGGCAAAAAACGTCATAGTATAGTATGGCATAAAATTTCAAAAAACGTCATAGTATAATAAGGCATAAAATGTCAAAAAATTTCATAGTATACTGAGGCATAAAGATGTCAACAAATGTCATAGTATAGTCAGGCACAAAACGTCACAGTATAGTAAGGCATAAAAATGCCAAAAAAATACATATTATAGTAGAGCATAAAAATGGCAAAAAACGTCATAGTATAGTATGGCATAAAATTTCAAAAAACGTCATAGTATAATAAGGCATAAAAATGGCAAAAAACGTCATAGTATAGTCAGGCACAAAACGTCACAGTATAGTAAGGCATAAAAATGCCAAAAAAATACATATTATAGTAGAGCATAAAAATGACAAAAAACGTCATTGTATAGTCAGGCACAAAACGTCACAGTACAGTAAGGCATAAAAATGCCAAAAAAATACATATTATAGTAGAGCATAAAAATGGCAAAAAACGTCATAGTATATTATGGCATAAAATTTCAAAAAACGTCATAGTATAATAAGGCATAAAATGTCAAGAAATGTCATAGTATACTGAAGCATAAAAATGTCAAAAAACGTCATAGTATAGTCAGGCACAAAACGTCACAGTATAGTAAGGCATAAAAATGCCAAAAAAATACATATTATAGTAGAGCATAAAAATGGCAAAAAACGTCATAATATAGTATGGCATAAAATTTCAAAAAACGTCATAGTATAATAAGGCATAAAAATGGCAAAAAACGTCATAATATAGTATGGCTTAAAATTTCAAAAAACGTCATAGTATAGTACGGCAAAAAACGTCACAGTATAGTAAGGCATAAAAATGCCAAAAAAAATACATATTATAGTAAAGCATAAAAATGGCAAAAAACGTCATAGTATATTATGGCATAAAATTTAAAAAAACGTCATAGTATAATAAGGCATAAAATGTCAAGAAATGTCATAGTATACTGAGGCATAAAAATGTCAAAAAACGTCATAGTATAGTCAGGCACAAAACGTCACAGTATAGTAAGGCATAAAAATGCCAAAAAAATACATATTATAGTAGAGCATAAAAATGGCAAAAAACGTCATAGTATAGTATGGCATAAAATTTCAAAAAACTTCATAGTATAATAAGGCTTAAAAATGGCAAAAAACGTCATAGTATAGTCAGGCACAAAACGTCACAGTATAGTAAGGCATAAAAATGCCAAAAAAATACATATTATAGTAGAGAATAAAAATGACAAAAAACGTCACTGTATAGTCAGGCACAAAACGTCACAGTATAGTAAGGCATAAAAATGCCAAAAAAATACATATTATAGTAGAGCATAAAAATGGCAAAAAACGTCATAGTATAGTATGGCATAAAATTTCAAAAAACGTCATAGTATAATAAGGCTTAAAAATGGCAAAAAACGTCATAGTATAGTCATGGCACAAAACGTCACAGTATAGTAAGGCATAAAAATGCCAAAAAAATACATATTATAGTAGGGCATAAAAATGGCAAAAAACGTCATAGTATAGTATGGCATAAAATTTCAAAAAACGTCATAGTATGATAAGGCATAAAAATGGCAAAAAACGTCAAAGTATAGTCAGGCACAAAACGTTACAGTATAGTAAGGCATAAAAATGCCAAAAAAATACATATTATAGTAGAGCATAAAAATGGCAAAAAACGTCATAGTATAGTATGGCATAAAATTTCAAAAAACGTCATAGTATAATAAGGCATAAAAATGCCAAAAAAAGTTATATTCTAGTAGAACATAAAAATGGCAAAAAACGTCATAGTATAGTAAGGCATAAAAATGGCAAAAAAACACATATTATAATAGAGCATAAAAATGGCAAAAAACGTCATAGTATAGTATGGCATAAAATTTCAAAAAACGTCATAGTATAATAAGGCATAAAAATGGCAAAAAACGTCATAGTATAGTCAGGCACAAAACGTCACAGTATAGAAAGGCATAAAAATGCAAAAAAAATACATATTACAGTAGAGCATAAAAATGGCAAAAAACGTCATAGTATAGTATGGCATAAAATTTCAAAAAACGTCATAGTATAATAAGGCATAAAAATGGCAAAAAAGGTCATAATATAGTATGGCTTAAAATTTCAAAAAACGTCATAGTATAGTACGGCAAAAAAACGTTACAGTATAGTAAGGCATAAAAATGCCAAAAAAATACATATTATAGTAGAGCATAAAAATGGCAAAAAACGTCATAGTATAGTATGGCATAAAATTTCAAAAAACGTCATAGTATAATAAGGCATAAAAATGTCAAAAAACGTCATAGTATAGTCAGGCACAAAACGTCACAGTATAGTAAGCATAAAAATGCCAAAAAAATACATATTATAGTAGAGCATAAAAATGGCAAAAAACGTCATAGTATAGTATGGCATAAAATTTCAAAAAACGTCATAGTATAATAAGGCATAAAATGTCAAAAAATTTCATAGTATACTGAGGCATAAAGATATCAACAAACGTCATAGTATAGTCAGGCACAAAACGTCACAGTATAGTAAGGCATAAAAATGCCAAAAAAATACATATTATAATAGAGCATAAAAATGGCAAAAAACGTCATAGTATAGTATGGCATAAAATTTCAAAAAACGTCATAGCATAATAAGGCTTAAAAATGGCAAAAAACGTCATAGTATAGTCAGGCACAAAACGTCACAGTATAGTAAGGCATAAAAATGCCAAAAAAATACATATTATAGTAGAGCATAAAAATGACAAAAAACGTCATTGTATAGTCAGGCACAAAATGTCACAGTATAGTAAGGCATAAAAATGCCAAAAAAATACATATTATAGTAGAGCATAAAAATGGCAAAAAACGTCATAGTATATTATGGCATAAAATTTCAAAAAACGTCATAGTATAATAAGGCATAAAAATGTCAAGAAATGTCATAGTATACTGAGGCATAAAAATGTCAAAAAACGTCATAGTATAGTCAGGCACAAAACGTCACAGTATAGTAAGGCATAAAAATGCCAAAAAAATACATATTATAGTAGAGCATAAAAATGGCAAAAAACGTCATAATATAGTATGGCATAAAATTTCAAAAAACGTCATAGTATAATAAGGCATAAAAATGGCAAAAAACGTCATAATATAGTATGGCTTAAAATTTCAAAAAACGTCATAGTATAGTACGGCAAAAAACGTCACGGTATAGTAAGGCATAAAAATGCCAAAAAAATACATATTATAGTAAAGCATAAAAATGGCAAAAAAACGTCATAGTATATTATGGCATAAAATTTAAAAAAACGTCATAGTATAGTCAGGCACAAAACGTCACAGTATAGTAAGGCATAAAAATGCCAAAAAAATACATATTATAGTAGAGCATAAAAATGGCAAAAAGCGTCATAGCAAGTATGGCATAAAATTTCAAAAAACGTCATAGTATAATAAGGCTTAAAAATGGCAAAAAACGTCATAGTATAGTCAGGCACAAAACGTCACAGTATAGTAAGGCATAAAAATGCCAAAAAAATACATATTATAGTAGAGAATAAAAATGACAAAAAACGTCACTGTATAGTCAGGCACAAAACGTCACAGTATAGTAAGGCATAAAAATGCCAAAAAAATACATATTATAGTAGAGCATAAAAATGGCAAAAAACGTCATAGTATAGTATGGCATAAAATTTCAAAAAACGTCATAGTATAATAAGGCATAAAATGTCAAAAAACGTCATAGTATACTGAGGCATAAAAATGTCAAAAAACGTCATAGTATAGTCAGGCACAAAACGTCACAGTATAGTAAGGCATAAAAATGCCAAAAAAAACACATGTTATAGTAGAGCATAAAAATGGCAAAAAACGTCATAGCATAAAATTTCAAAAAACGTCATAGTATAATACGGCATAAAAATGTCAAAAAATGTCATAGTATAGTCAGGCACAAAACGTCACAGTATAGTAAGCATAAAAATGCCAAAAAAATACATATTATAGTAGAGCATAAAAATGGCAAAAAACGTCATAGTATATTATGGCATAAAATTTCAAAAAACGTCATAGTATAATAAGGCATAAAAATGTCAAAAAATTTCATAGTATACTGAGGCATAAAGATGTCAACAAACGTCATAGTATAGTCAGGCACAAAACGTCACAGTATAGTAAGGCATAAAAATGCCAAAAAAATACATATTATAGTAGAGCATAAAAATGGCAAAAAACGTCATAGTATAGTATGGCATAAAATTTCAAAAAACGTCATAGTATAATAAGGCTTAAAAATGGCAAAAAACGTCATAGTATAGTCAGCCACAAAACGTCACAGTATAGTAAGGCATAAAAATGCCAAAAAAATACATATTATAGTAGAGCATAAAAATGACAAAAAACGTCATTGTATAGTCAGGCACAAAACGTCACAGTATAGTAAGGCATAAAAATGCCAAAAAAATACATATTATAGTAGAGCATAAAAATGGCAAAAAACGTCATAGTATAGTATGGCTTAAAATTTCAAAAAAACGTCATAGTATAGTATGGCACAAAACGTCACAGTATAGTAAGGGATAAAAATGCCAAAAAAATACATATTATAGTAGAGCATAAAAATGGCAAAAAACGTCATAGTATATTATGGCATAAAATTTCAAAAAACGTCATAGTATAATAAGGCATAAAATGTCAAGAAATGTCATAGTATACTGAGGCATAAAAATGTCAAAAAACGTCATAGTATAGTCAGGCACAAAACGTCACAGTATAGTAAGGCATAAAAATGCCAAAAAAATACATATTATAGTAGAGCATAAAAATGGCAAAAAACGTCATAGTATAGTATGGCATAAAATTTCAAAAAACGTCATAGTATAATAAGGCTTAAAAATGGCAAAAAACGTCATAGTATAGTCAGGCACAAAACGTCACAGTATAGTAAGGCATAAAAATGCCAAAAAAATACATATTATAGTAGAGCATAAAAATGACAAAAAACGTCATTGTATAGTCAGGCACAAAACGTCACAGTATAGTAAGGCATAAAAATGCCAAAAAAATACATATTATAGTAGAGCATAAAAATGACAAAAAACTTCATTGTATAGTCAGGCACAAAACGTCACAGTATAGTAAGGCAAAAAAATGCCAAAAAAATACATATTATAGTAGAGCATAAAAATGGCAAAAAACGTCATAGTATAGTATGGCTTAAAATTTCAAAAAACGTCATAGTATAGTATGGCACAAAACGTCACAGTATAGTAAGGCATAAAAATGCCCAAAAAATAAATATTATAGTAGAGCATAAAAATGTCAAAAAACGTCATAGTATAGTATGGCATAAAATTTCAAAAAACGTCATAGTATAATAAGGCATAAAAATGTCAAAAAACGTCATAGTATAGTCAGGCACAAAACGTCACAGTATAGTAAGGCATAAAATTGCCAAAAAAACCACATATTATAGTAGAGCATAAAAATGGCAAAAAACGTCATAGTATAGTATGGCATAAAATTTCAAAAAACGTTATAGTATAATAAGGCATAAAAATGGCAAAAAACGTCATAGTATAGTATGGCATAAAATTTCAAAAAAGGTCATAGTATACTAAGGCATAAAAATGACAAAAAAACATCATAGTATAGTCAGGCAAAAAACGTCACAGTATAGTAAGGCATAAAAATGCCAAAAAAATGTTAGATTCTATTAGAGCATAAAATTGGCAAAAAACGTCATAGTATAGTCAGGCACAAAACGTCACAGTATAGTAAGGCATAAAAATGCCAAAAAAAGTTACATTCTAGTAGAGCATAAAAATGACGTTTTTTGCCATTTTTATACCTTATTATACTATGACGTTTTTTGAAATTTTATGCCATACTATACTATGACGTTTTTTGCCATTTTTATGCTCTACTATAATATGTTTTTTTTTTGCATTTTTATGCCTTACTATACTGTGATGTTTTGTGCCTGACTATACTATGACATTTTTTGCCATTTTTATACCTTATTATACTATGACGTTTTTTGAAATTTTATGCCATACTATACTATGACGTTTTTTGCCATTTTTATGCTCTACTATAATATGTATTTTTTTTGCGTTTTTATGCCTTTCTATACTGTGACATTTTGTGCCTAACTATACTATGACGTTTTTTGCCATTTTTATGCCTTATTATACTATGACGTTTTTTTAAATTTTTATGTTCTACTAGAATATAACTTTTTTTGGCATTTTTATGCCTTATTATACTATGACGTTTTTTGCCATTTTTATGCTCTACTATAATATGTATTTTTTTGGCATTTTTATGCCTTACTATACTGTAACGTTTTGTGCCTGACTATACTTTGACGTTTTTTGCCATTTTTATGCCTTATTATACTATGACGTTTTTTGAAATTTTATGCCATACTATACTATGACGTTTTTTGCCATTTTTATGCTCTACTATAATATGTATTTTTTTGGCATTTTTATGCCTTACTATACTATGACGTTTTGTGCCAGACTATACTATGACGTTTTTTGCCATTTTTATTTCTTATTATACTATGACGTTTTTTGAAATTTTATGCCATACTATACTATGACGTTTTTTGCCATTTTTATGCTCTACTATAATATGTATTTTTTTGGCATTTTTATGCCTTACTATACTGTGACGTTTTGTGCCTGACTATACTATGACGTTTTTTGACATTTTTATGCCTTATTATACTATGACGTTTTTTGACATTTTATGCCATACTATACTATGACGTTTTTTGCCATTTTTATGCCTTATTATACTATGACGTTTTTTGAAATTTTATGCCATACTATACTATGACGTTTTTTGCCATTTTTATGCTCTACTATAATATGTGTTTTTTTGGCATTTTTATGCCTTACTATACTGTGACGTTTTGTGCCTGACTATACTATGACGTTTTTTGACATTTTTATGCTCTACTAGAATATGACTTTTTTTGGCATTTTTTTGCCTTACTATACTGTGACGTTTTGTGCCTGACTATACTATGACGTTTTTTGCCATTTTTATGCCTTATTATACTATGATGTTTTTTTGAAATTTTATGCCATACAATACTATGACGTTTTTTGCCATTTTTATGCTCTGCTAGAATATATTTTTTTTGCCATTTTTATGCTCTACTATAATATGTATTTTTTTGGCATTTTTATGCCTTACTATACTATGACGTTTTTTGAAATTTTATGCCATACTATACTATGACGTTTTTTGCCATTTTTATGCTCTACTATAATATGTATTTTTTTGGCATTTTTATGCCTTACTATACTGTGACGTTTTGTGCCTGACTATACTATGACGTTTTTTGCCATTTTTATGCCTTATTATACTATGACGTTTTTTGAAATTTTATGCCATACTATACTATGACGTTTTTTGCCATTTTTATGCCTTATTATACTATGACGTTTTTTGAAATTTTATGCCATACTATACTATGACGTTTTTTGCCATTTTTATGCTCTACTATAATATGTATTTTTTTGGCATTTTTATGCCTTACTATACTATGACGTTTTTTGAAATTTTATGCCATACTATACTATGACGTTTTTTGGCATTTTTATGCTCTACTATAATATGTATTTTTTTGGCATTTTTATGCCTTACTATACTGTGACGTTTTGTGCCTGACTATACTATGACGTTTTTTGCCATTTTTATGCCTTATTATACTATGATGTTTTTTGAAATTTTATGCCATACTATACTATGACGTTTTTTGCCATTTTTATGCTCTACTATAATATGTATTTTTTTGGCATTTTTATGCCTTACTATACTCTGACGTTTTGTGCCAGACTATACTATGACGTTTTTTGCCATTTTTATTTCTTATTATACTATGACGTTTTTTGAAATTTTATGCCATACTATACTATGACGTTTTTTGCCATTTTTATGCTCTACTATAATATGTATTTTTTTGGCATTTTTATGCCTTACTATACTGTAACGTTTTGTGCCTGACTATACTATGACGTTTTTTGCCATTTTTATGCTCTACTATAATATGTTTTTTTTTTGCATTTTTATGCCTTACTATACTGTGACGTTTTGTGCCTGACTATAATATGACGTTTTTTGACATTTTTATGCCTTATTATAGTATGACGTTTTTTAAAATTTCATGCCATACTATACTATGACGTTTTTTGCCATTTTTATGCTCTACTATAATATGTATTTTTTTGGCATTTTTATGCCTTACTATACTGTAACGTTTTGTGCCGGACTATACTTTGACGTTTTTTGCCATTTTTATGCCTTATTATACTATGACGTTTTGTGCCTGACTATAATATGACGTTTTTTTGCCATTTTTATGCCTTACTATACTCTGACGTTTTGTGCCAGACTATACTATGACGTTTTTTGCCATTTTTATTTCTTATTATACTATGACGTTTTTTGAAATTTTATGCCATACTATACTATGACGTTTTTTGCCATTTTTATGCTCTACTATAATATGTATTTTTTTGGCATTTTTATGCCTTACTATACTGTAACGTTTTGTGCCTGACTATACTATGACGTTTTTTGCCATTTTTATGCTCTACTATAATATGTTTTTTTTTTGCATTTTTATGCCTTACTATACTGTGTCGTTTTGTGCCTGCCTATACTATGACATTTTTTGCCATTTTTATGCCTTATTATACTATGACGTTTTTTGAAATTTTATGCCATAATATACTATGACGTTTTTTGCCATTTTTATGCTCTACTATAATATGTGTTTTTTTGCCATTTTTATGCCTTACTATACTGTGACGTTTTGTGCCTGACTATACTATGACGTTTTTTGACATTTTTATGCCTTATTATACTATGACGTTTTTTGAAATTTTATGCCATACTATACTATGACGTTTTTTGCCATTTTTATGCTCTACTATAATATGTATTTTTTTGGCATTTTTATGCCTTACTATACTGTGACATTTTGTGCCAGACTATACTATGAAGTTTTTTGCCATTTTTATTTCTTATTATACTATGACGTTTTTTGAAATTTTATGCCATACTATACTATGACGTTTTTTGCCATTTTTATGCTCTACTATAATATGTATTTTTTTGCCATTTTAATGCTTTACTATATTGTAACGTTTTGTGCCTGACTATACTTTGACGTTTATTGCCATTTTTATGCTTTATTATACTATGACGTTTTTTGAAATTTTATGCCATACTATACTATGACGTTTTTTGCCATTTTTATGCTCTACTATAATATGTATTTTTTTGGCATTTTTATGCCTTACTATACTATGACGTTTTTTGCCAATTTTATGCTCTACTAGAATATAACTTTTTTTTGGCATTTTTATGCCTTACTATACTGTGACGTTTTGTGCCTGACTATACTATGACGTTTTTTTGTCATTTTTATGCCTTAGTATACTATGACATTTTTTGAAATTTTATGCCATACTATACTATGACGATTTTTGTCATTTTTATGCCTTATTATACTATGACGTTTTTTGAAATTTTAAGCCATACTATACTATGACGTTTTTTGCCATTTTTATGCTATACTATAATATGTGTTTTTTTGGCATTTTTATGCCTTACTATACTGTGACGTTTTGTGCCTGACTATACTATGACGTTTTTTGCCATTTTTAAGCCTTATTATACTATGACGTTTTTTGAAATTTTATGCCATACTATACTATGACGTTTTTTGCCATTTTTATGCTCTACTATAATATGTATTTTTTTGGCATTTTTATGCCTTACTATACTGTGACGTTTTGTGCCTGACTATACTATGACGTTTTTTGCCATTTTTATGCTCTACTAGAATATAACTTTTTTTTGCATTTTTATGCTTTACTATACTGTGACGTTTTGTGCCTGACTATAATATGACGTTTTTTTTTTTTTGCATTTTTATGCCTTAGTATACTATGACATTTTTTGAAATTTTATGCCATACTATACTATGACGTTTTTTGCCATTTTTATGCCTTATTATACTATGACGTTTTTTGAAATTTTAAGCCATACTACACTATGACGTTTTTTGCCATTTTTATGCTCTACTATAATATGTGTTTTTTTGGCATTTTTATGCCTTACTATACTGTGACGTTTCGTGCCTGACTATACTATGATGTTTTTTGACATTTTTATGCCTTATTATACTATGATGTTTTTTGAAATTTTATGCCATACTATACTATGACGTTTTTTGCCATTTTTATGCCTTATTATACTATGACGTTTTTTGAAATTTTATGCCATACTATACTATGACGTTTTTTGCCATTTTTATGCTCTACTATAATATGTATTTTTTTGGCATTTTTATGCCTTACTATACTGTGACGTTTTGTGCCTGACTATACTATGACGCTTTTTTCCATTTTTATGCCTTATTATACTATGACGTTTTTTGAAATTTTATGCCATACTATACTATGACGTTTTTTGCCATTTTTATGCCTTATTATACTATGACGTTTTTTGCCATTTTTATGCTCTACTATAATATGTATTTTTTTGGCATTTTTATGCCTTACTATACTATGACGTTTTTTGAAATTTTATGCCATACTATACTATGACGTTTTTTGCCATTTTTATGCTCTACTATAATATGTATTTTTTTGGCATTTTTATGCCTTACTATACTGTGACGTTTTGTGCCTGACTATACTATGACGTTTTTTGCCATTTTTATGCCTTATTATACTATGACGTTTTTTGAAATTTTATGCCATACTATACTATGACGTTTTTTGCCATTTTTATGCCTTATTATACTATGACGTTTTTTGAAATTTTATGCCATACTATACTATGACGTTTTTTGCCATTTTTATGCTCTACTATAATATGTATTTTTTTGGCATTTTTATGCCTTACTATACTATGACGTTTTTTGAAATTTTATGCCATACTATACTATGACGTTTTTTTGGCATTTTTATGCTCTACTATAATATGTATTTTTTTGGCATTTTTATGCCTTACTATACTGTGACGTTTTGTGCCTGACTATACTATGACGTTTTTTGCCATTTTTATGCCTTATTATACTATGATGTTTTTTGAAATTTTATGCCATACTATACTATGACGTTTTTTGCCATTTTTATGCTCTGCTAGAATATATTTTTTTTGGCATTTTTATGCCTTACTATACTGTGACGTTTTGTGCCTGACTATACTATGACGTTTTTTGACATTTTTATGCCTTATTATACTATGACGTTTTTTGACATTTTATGCCATACTATACTATGACGTTTTTTGCCATTTTTATGCTCTGCTAGAATATATTTTTTTTGGCATTTTTATGCCTTACTATACTGTTACGTTTTGTGCCTGACTATACTATGATGTTTTTTGCCATTTTTATGCCTTATTATACTATGACGTTTTTTGAAAATTTATGCCATACTATACTATGACGTTTTTTGCCATTTTTATGCTCTACTATAATATGTGTTTTTTGCCATTTTTATGCCTTGCTATACTGTGACGTTTTGTGCCTGACTATATTATGACGTTTTTTGCCATTTTTATGCCTTATTATACTATGACGTTTTTTGAAATTTTATGCCATACTATACTATGACGTTTTTTGCCATTTTTATGCTCTACTATAATATGTATTTTTTTGGCATTTTTATGCCTTACTATACTATGACGTTTTTTGAAATTTTATGCCATACTATACTATGACGTTTTTTGGCATTTTTATGCTCTACTATAATATGTATTTTTTTGGCATTTTTATGCCTTACTATACTGTGACGTTTTGTGCCTGACTATACTATGACGTTTTTTGCCATTTTTATGCCTTATTATACTATGATGTTTTTGGAAATTTTATGCCATACTATACTATGACGTTTTTTGCCATTTTTATGCTCTGCTAGAATATATTTTTTTTGGCATTTTTATGCCTTACTATACTGTGACGTTTTGTGCCTGACTATACTATGACGTTTTTTGACATTTTTATGCCTTATTATACTATGACGTTTTTTGAAATTTTATGCCATACTATACTATGACGTTTTTTGCCATTTGTATGCTCTGCTAGAATATATTTTTTTTGGCATTTTTATGCCTTACTATACTGTTACGTTTTGTGCCTGACTATACTATGATGTTTTTTGCCATTTTTATGCCTTATAATACTATGACGTTTTTTGAAAATTTATGCCATACTATACTATGACGTTTTTTGCCATTTTTATGCTCTACTATAATATGTGTTTTTTGCCATTTTTATGCCTTGCTATACTGTGACGTTTTGTGCCTGACTATATTATGACGTTTTTTGCCATTTTTATGCCTTATTATACTATGACGTTTTTTGAAATTTTATGCCATACTATACTATGACGTTTTTTTAAAATTTATGCCATACTATACTATGACGTTTTTTGCCATTTTTATGCTCTACTATAATATGTATTTTTTTGGCATTTTTATGCCTTACTATACTGTGACGTTTTGTGCCTGACTATACTATGACGTTTTTTGCCATTTTTATGCCTTATTATACTATGATGTTTTTTGAAATTTTATGCCATACTATACTATGACGTTTTTTGCCATTTTTATGCCTTATTATACTATGACGTTTTTTGAAATTTTATGCCATACTATACTATGACGTTTTTTGCCATTTTTATGCTCTACTATAATATGTATTTTTTTGGCATTTTTATGCCTTACTATACTATGACGTTTTTTGAAATTTTATGCCATACTATACTATGACGTTTTTTGGCATTTTTATGCTCTACTATAATATGTATTTTTTTGGCATTTTTATGCCTTACTATACTGTGACCTTTTGTGCCTGACTATACTATGACGTTTTTTGCCATTTTTATGCCTTATTATACTGTGATGTTTTTTGAAATTTTATGCCATACTATACTATGACGTTTTTTGCCATTTTTATGCTCTGCTAGAATATATTTTTTTGGGCATTTTTATGCCTTACTATACTGTGACGTTTTGTGCCTGACTATACTATGATGTTTTTTGCCATTTTTATGCTCTACTAGAATATAACTTTTATAAAAAAATGTTATAGTATATTAAGTCATAAAAATGGGAAAAAACATCATAGTATAGTATGGCATAAAACATCACAGTATAGTAAGGCATAAAAATGCCAAAAAACATCATAGGACAGTAAAGCCCCAAAACAGGGATTGAACCCATGACCTTGCCAGTGTGAGGCAGCAGTCCTGACCATTGTACAACAATACTTCTGCATCACGAGTTCATGGTATAGCATGATATTAAGGATATGTTAGTATACTAATCCATGATATATCACAAAAGATTGTCCATTAGGCATAAAATGTCATGAAAACATAATTGTATAGTAAGACATATAAATATCAAAAAACATCATAGTATAGGATGGCGCAAAAATGTCACAGTATATAAAAGCCTGAAACCAGGGTTTGAATCCTTGCCCTTCTCAGTGTGAGGGAATAGTACTAACCATTCTACCACCATGCTGCTGCATTATGAACGCCTTGTATAGAAAGGTATATAAAATATCAGTATACTACTCCGTGACATATCATAAAAAATCATAGTATTGTGAGGCATAAAATATTATAGTATAGTAAGGCATAAAAATGGAAAAACAATTCATCGTATACTGTGGTGTGAAAATATCAAAAAGCATCATAAGAGAGTAAAGCCCCAAACTAAGGTTTGAACCCATGACCTTCTCATTGTGAAGCAAGAATCCTAACCATTGTACCACGATGCTGCTGCATTACAATTTAATGGTATAGCAAGATATTAATAATATCTTAGCATACTAATCCATGATATATCATAAAAGGTTATTGTCCATTAGGCATAAAATGTCATGAAAACATAATTGTATAGTAAGACATAAAAATGTCAAAAAACATCATAGTTTAGGATGGCGCAAAAATGTCACAGCATATAAAAGCCTAAAAACAGGGATTGAACCCTTGCCCTTCTCAGTGTGAGGCTATAGTCCTAACCATTATACCACCATGCTGCTGGATCACTAACTCATTGTATAGCAAGGTATATAAAATATCAGTATACTACTCTGTGAAATATCATAAAACGTCATAGTATTGTAAGGCATAAAACGTCAAAGTATAGTAAGGCATATAAAAATGCCAAAAAAACTTAATCGCGTACTGTAGCGTGAAACTATCAAAAAACGACACAGGATTATAAAGTCTGAAACCAGGGTTTGAACCCTTGACCTTCTCAGTGTTACGTAATATGGCGTTAAAATGTAAAAAAAAATCATAGTATAGTATGGCATAAAAGGCATAGAAATGCTAAAAAACGTCATAGTATACTAAGGTATAAAAATGTCAAAAAAAAGTTTTAGTATAGTAAGGCATAAAACGTCATGGTATAGTCAGGCACAAAAATGCCAAAAATCTCCATCTTATAGTATGGAGTGAAAATTTCAAAAAACGTCACAGTATAGCAAGGCATAAAAATGTCAAAAGACGTCATAATATTGTAAGGCACAAAACATCATAGTATACTAAGGCATAAAAATACCAAAAAACATCAACATATAGTATGGCGAGAAGAGTGGCATTTAATTTTTAAAAAAAGTCACAGTATAGTAAGGCATAAAATCTCATAAAAACATCATAGTATATAAAGGCATAGAAGTTCATAAAAACGTATGGTAAGGCATAAAACATCATATTATAGTAAGTATGAAAATGCCAAAAAAACGTCATAGTATAGTATGGCATAGAAATGTCACGGGATAGTAAAGCCCCAAAACAGGGTTTGAACCGTTGACCTTCTCAGCGTGAGGCAATAGTATTAAGCGTTGTACGAGCATGCTGCCGTATCACAAACTCATGGTATAGCAAGGCATAAAATATATCATAGTATATTTATCAGTGAAATATTATGAACCATCCTTTTATGATAAAATGTCATGAAAACATCATAGTATAGTAAGGCATAAAAATGCAAAAAAAATGCACAATAAAGTATGGCATAAAAATATCAAAAAACGAAATAGGATAGTAAAGCCCCAAAACAGGGTTTGAACCGAAGACCTTCCCAGTTTTGGGGAGCAGTCCTAACCATTGTATCACGATGCTTATAAAATTATCATATATCAATATTTTTTTCTGCTTTTTTTGCATAAATCTCTTAAACCACTTCAGTTCTGCTCAAACCTACCAAATGATTATTAGTTTTCAGGATTTTAACCCTTTAAATGCCAGTTTGAAGACATGTTGCCTATTGTTTTATTAAAAAAACACAAGACAGAATATGAGATATTTCCCACATAATACATGATGGAGGGATGTGACATTGTTTTATATCAGAGTCTTTTATATCAAGACATTTATCAAAACCAGATTATGATCAGGGTGATTTTTGAACACTGGAAATAAATCATGTACTCATTCCGGCAGTAGCCCCCGTGGCACTCAAAATTTCCCTTGAATTTTCTAGTTCATTACTATCATGGAGTCATTTCTATTCTTGTGGAGGGTTTTTGAACAATTTCAATTTTTTATAGCTGACAAGATGTTTTTCTTTCAGATTTATCATCTATTTATTTATGTATTTCGTTACATTTTTGTTCCGGTTGTCTATGTTTTGTGATTTATTGGGCTGATTAATATTTCAATAAATATTATTAATTTATAATTTATATATAAATAATTCAACATGTGCAATAATTTACCTTACCATCTGCTACTTTTGTACATATTATATCATTATATTATTTTATCATTTATTTTTTATAGTGTTAGTATAGCACAAGTATTTGGTATTGTCATTTGCAGTTTTCTTTCTTTGTACTGTCACTCTGTTGCTGTAATACTGCAGATTTACCCACTGTCGGACTAATAAAGGAATAACTTATCTTATCTTATCAAAAAAAGCCTTTTTTCCATTCCAGCAGATATATTAATTGTAATTGTGTTCCTTTGTAAAATACAATACAATCTAGAGGCTTTTAAAGAACAGCTTTCTTCATGTTTTACGTTTTAATTCGTTTTTTGTATGATCTTTATCTTAATGCAAACTTTATCATATTTGCCTATGAAAACGGTGTGATATGGTCAAAAGCTGTAAATCAAGCAAGTAAGGGAATCTTAATTTGAGATTTTACTCATCAAAAAAAAATTGTCATTGTTGTGTACAAGATTTAAAAACCAAGTTATTCTATGTTGATATGATATAAATTTATTAGTATGATGCACTGTGTATTTATTTGCTATATATTGTACAGTTTTACAAAGTAAACATCAGATTTTCACAGTTTGTTCATTTTTATTCTCTGTTTTCACAATAATGAACAGCATTTCTGTTGTGTTACACATTACGTTGAGTATAGGGTGGGATTTGGGTCACCTCCTCCCAGGTATGTGGCAGCTCCCCAGGCTCCCTGGGTGTCAGACATCAGAGCCGAGCTGTTTGAGTTGGTGTGATTTACTGGAAGGTGCTGCGGGACACACCAGCGGTGGCAAAGATGGCGACACGGTGATAGAAACCACATTCTGGTGTGAGAGGGCAACCGTGCCAGCCGAGGACACACACCCCAACACACACACAAAGAGGGCGGTCTTGATTCTGACCTCTCAGGGCGTCTTTGGGACAACTCAGCAGATGATATAAGAGTGTAACAGTGCAGCAGGTCAGGGGTGTGTCAAAACAGCAAAGACACAAACCTCCAGCATTCCTCTAACGTGACACATGTGTCTCAGATGAAGCTCTGGCCAGAAATAGAAAAATCCTCTCAGTAGCAAAAGGAAAAAATTAATCATCATTATTTAGCTACTGGAAAGTAAACTAGACATTTGGAAAAATAAAAAAAATTAAATTAAGACAGTACCCCCACCGTCTGAATGCTGTAATGCTATAATGTTTGTGGTTTTGCACTATGAGGCAGATTTGTGTTTAATTCCATGTGCAGAGATGATGTTGCATTGAAGTCCCCCAGCCTGTGGATATACTGCTACAGACTAACTGGTCTGGGATCAAATCCAAACAAGGACCTTCTCTGCTTTCATCATATCTGTGTTCTCCTACTGTGTCGGAAAATAAATGAATTTTATTTGCAGAGAGGACTGTGGGAAAAAAATGTAGTCGGTAAAGCTGTGACACTGAACGTTCTGTATCTTCAGTTCAACGTTTCCCGCTCACCTCACTGCTCCTCACATCGCACGCTTTCCAAGAAAATGCAAAATGTTTGCTATCATTGGAAACACTGACCATAAGCTCTATAGTTTCATATGACTGTGTGAAACATACTGAACACAGTATGACGAGAGTCTCTTCCCTTATGTGTTCACATGAGCAAGAAACTTAAACATTTCCCCATTGTCCTGGAGATAAAAAAAAATATTAAAGAGACAAATCTTGTGAATGTACAATTTTTTTATTTTTGACAAAAATCACAAAATCATAATTTCATGTCAGTGAAATTATTGAGCGGTTCAATCCCCTAAGGAACTTAATAGCTTAATTTCCACATCAAAACTTACTAGTGGTGTAAATCACGGATCAATTCTAGGTCCTATTCTGTTCTCCATTCACACTCTTCTGCTTGGTCACATAATCATTAGACATAAAATATTTTTTAATTTCTATGCAGATGATACAAAATTATACCAACCTGTCAAATTTACTTATACCACTAGCTTGATTTGAATATTATAAATGTTAAATGTCTTTAAACTTAAAACTTTCTCCTGTATAATTAAGATTAAAACTGAGAGTCTCGGTTGGTTGGTCCATCACTTTAGACTGAAATATCTCTACATCTATTAGATGACTTGCTGTGACATTTTGTACAAACCTTCATGGTCCCCAGTCTCAACAACTATTTCATTGATTGTCATTGAAACTGGAAAAACAAACAAAAACAAAATGTTAACTTTGATTTATGACCAAAATACACGCCAAACTAGTGACCTGAGCTGAGAGCCTCAGTTGCACTTTGTGTTTACTGCTAAATGGCCAATCTAAGCTAAGGTGGTCAACATGTTGTATTATATTATTATATATTATATTATTATATTATTATTATTATATTTGGTTTTATAATTTTACTGTATAATTAGATTCCTGCTTGTCATTTTCTGTTTCTACTATATATTAAGAAAAGTGATGCTGTAATAAGAATATTGTACCACAGATAGACCATTACTGTGACATAAACCCCTGATGATTCAAGGCTGCTATGTTACAAACACAAACACAAACACAAACACAAACACAAGCACCTTATGAAACAAACTCCATCAGAAAAGTTTTATCTACAATTGTTTAATCTTATCATCGTTTTATTTGTTTATTGTGATTACTTCCTTCGGAGAAGATCAGGCGATGTGGTGATTTGTGACTCAGCACAGAAAGTTTACATTCCACAGTGACAGAATAACAATGCCAGGTCATTGTGTGCTGGAAATGATCCCTGTTGAAATAGATAGCTCAGTTCAAAGGTCACTTCTGGGGGATTTTTGTCTTTGACTAGCTCCACATAACATTAGGAAATACCATAAATCCCAACTTGAATGTGCAAGAAATGTACTGAGATAAGTTGCTAATTCTACAAGGATGAGGTAATAAACATAATCTGCAGTGAGTCACTGACATGTCTGCTGTATTGTGTTTTGTTTTGTTTTTTGTCTTTGACTGGATTCTAGTTTCTGTCTTTTTTGTCTTAGGATGCAGGTTTACATTATTGTCTATAGAATTTTGTCCAAAAGAATTTACAGTAAAAAGATGGCATCTAATTTAAAACTAAACTTGAACTTCTCATAATCATCATGGCTGCAGTCCATCGACAGGTAAAGACATGAAATATCAAATGAAGCAAAACAAACAAAGCAGATTTATTTCTTTGTCACGGTCAGGGATTAGTTATGTGTCAAGACGTCTGATTTTGGCACTCTGTTTAAAAATCTGTCATCTTCCACAGTCATGCAGATGGTTGGAATTTGGCACATCATCAGGTTTAAATTCACTTAACTTCCTGATGCCCGATCTGGCAACACAACCCAGAACCTTCAAAGCAACAACAAACATTCAAATGTAAAAAACAGTGCGTAGTGTTACTGCTGTTGATCCAGCTCTCCAGGCTGCAGGCAGAATTTTTTTTCATAATGTTTTTTTTTCTTATTTTTTTTACAGTGTTAAATCGCTACTTTTAATTAAGTAAAGGATCTGAACACTTCTTTCCACCACTTTTTCTTGTTATATTATGTAATGAAAGGGCAGAAACTCTTGTTTTATTTTTCTGACTTAAAGTGGTTTAGCTTAACTCTTGTTGCTGCAGTGTGTCAGTAAACTGTGACATCACTGCTGGGTGTGATCACACTTAAATACAGAACTGTCACCAGGAAAAAGAGTTATAGTAAATTATATGAATTTACTCTTAAAAAAATATCATACAATATGGATGGCTGATGTCAGTTTATTTATTTATTTAGTTCGTTACTTTTTGATTTTGGTTCGGTGTAGGTTTTATGCATCCTTTGGCTCCATTTTCAAGAATTACATGAGTTTACATGGTCTTCTGAAGCTCCTCCAGACATGGCTGGATAACGTAAAAATGTGTGGCGGCAACAGACCAGACACTATATTAAACCCTTTTGAAGCAAAAACAATATCTTTGGAAATTCCAAAATGGAGGGGAGGATTTTGTTAGAACATACAGTTGTCATTTAAAAAGGCTTAGTCGTGCTATTTTCATGAAAGAGACGCTCACAGCCAGGAGAAAATATGTAAGTTATTGTACAAGCAGGGTCTCAGACAGGGTCAGAATGGAATTCATAATGTAAATCCATGGAGCAGCCGACCCTCTGATGATACTTTATTAAAACAAAAAGGACCTCTGGCACCACAAAAAAGGTACGACCTAATTGTGAATGACTGTGGAGTCAATAATACAGAGTTCTGAAGTTGTGTTTGTTCAGCTGGAGCGGCTGTTCTCTCTCTCCGCTCTCACCTTCTGTGTTTTTGGATGTTCCTGTTCAGGTGCTGTATTTCCTTCAGGTGATTTAATCCTCTCATAACCTGGCATGACTGTGCAGAATTTGCTGGAGACGCTGAGCTGATGTGAGCGGTGTGTGAGAAAAAGTAGGGAGCACGAAGACCGGAGAACAATGGACCCTATTGTTTTTGTGTGTCAAGTGAAAGAAAAAAAGTTTATTTGTTTTATTATAGGCTATTTGATTTGGAGCCAAGTGGATTTAAACATATCTGTGCTGCATTTCTTAGAGATTACTTTTCAGTCAAACTCTATTGTACCATAAAAGTCTTTCTTTTTGTCAAGTCACCAATGATATCCAGGTCATCTTCTGTTTACACCAAAATATGAAATGTAATACACAACATGATACATCTCTCAAATACCTCCTCACACAGAAACTCATCAGACACAAAGTGCACACAAACCCGCAGGATGAAGGCTTTTCAGTATCTTTACCTGTCGGTACCCTTTTGCATCGTTACCATGACTCTGCACATGTGCACTGTAAACAATGGTGTGTCATAGTGCTCTATGCAAACATAAATTGAGCGTCCAGATCTTTTGAAGATAGAAAGCGAGGATTTCCTCTACATCCCTTTATCATGCTGGCTCTTCTCAAAGTTGCCTGCAAACGCCTGGTTAAGTTACAATTAAGCACAAAAAAACAGTGCAACATAATATGAATTTCAACAAAATGTTTTCCTTCAGATGCAGCTGGGAAATGCAACAACCTGACTTTCACCTGAGTTTGGAGGACACAAGCACCTTTCAGTATCCCATGGTGTAATGGAGCATTTTAGTGAACTTGTAAAGCCATGAAATGTCACATGATCAATTTCTATCACAGGTATTTGCATTCAGATAGTCATCAGTCACAGGTAAATATTGAACTTGAAAACAGTGAGTAAGCCACTGTAGGATGTCAATAATGGACAACAGAAATGTTTCTTCAGGGCCTGTACTTATCATAATTTATGTATTTATTTATTTTTATTATTGAACGGAAGTCATATTTACTGTAACATTAAGTTACATGAATGTATTTACAAATAGTATTGTAAAATTTGTATGTGATCCAACATGCCATTAAACAAATTTGAGATTGAGAGTTTGAGTTGAATTGTGGGTAAAATAACCTGGTACAAAAAATGATTTTGGTCTCTACAGATAATTTCCTTCTTCGTGACGACTGTGCGGGACAGAATTGTTATATAACTCACCTGTTTACATTTTATTATGATGTCTAGCTGCTAGCTGTCTGCTAGCTGTCACTTCAGCTAATTCAGTCAGTGAACATGACCTTGCAGCTGTGGTTGTGGTGTTGGTGTCTTTTGGAGGATTTTTCATTTAAATATCAGACAGATAATTTGACTTGTTGTTGATTAATTGAGTAATAAAACATAAGGAAGTCTGTGCTCCTGTTTTTTGAGTGAAATTTCTAGTATTTTGTTTATATGTTAGCACTAATTGTAAATGGTAAATGGACTTGCACTTATATAGCGCTTTTCTACTCTTACTGACCACTCAAAGCACTTTACAATACTTGCCACATTCACCCATTCACTCACATTCATACATCACACTTACACACTGATGGAACAGCCATCAGGGGCAATGTGGGGTTCAGTATATTGCCCAATAATACTTCGACATGTGGCCTGGAGGAGCTGGGGATCTAACCACCGACCATCTAATTAGTGGACGACCATGCTCCCTGGCTGCTGTCTCAGCTACACTCACTCACGACAATTTTTTGTTTTTTTAACACTTGTTTTGAGTTGAGTCTTGGTTCCCTCTTTTGGAATGTAATTATAACTTGCAGTCATTTCTGATTAATGCTGCTTGTGTTTCCTTGATTAAATTCAGTTTCATGTTGAGCGTTGCTTTTGGTCAGTCTCATGATGTATTTTTAGTGCTAAAACACGGAAGCAGAGTGACTTTTGCTTAAATGTGCGAAACAGTTTGTTCATATAATGAGGTGCATTCTCCATTCCACAAACAGCAGCATTTTCTGGTGACATGAGGTGGTCAAGAAGGGTTAAAATACCATTCTCTTGAATCTGACTTATTCTGTAAATGCGGTTATGTATACAAAGGAATGCTTAAATCTGTGAGCCTCTGAGTATTTGCAGCATTGTTACCTAGAGGCCTGTTCGGGTACAAACAGTGGAGTTCTGTACACTTTGCTCATTGTGCAGAGATGGTTATTATTCTCAGATAATCAAGTGATAAAAGTGATAAAATGCACATAAGAAAACTAAATACTTTCTATGTGTGCTTCTCTTTCAGCCCCAAGGCTACAGCAGGAGGTTAATTCCACCAAAATGAAGAGATGATTTATTCTAATCTTTCAGGAGACATTCACAACACCTCATAGTATCGAATGTGTCTCCCAGGGGAAAATAGTGTCTGTTTTTGTTTTCCCAAACATTGTAAGATCAGGATAAGTAACAAGTTTCATCAAGGTCTCGAGCCCACATTAGTGTTGTGCAACAGCAAGGTAGTTTAAGTAATACAGTACAGATGAAGATAATAGAAGAAATGTTTGGAGTTGAATTGAATCACACCTCACACAAGTTTAAGACAAGCAAAGTAAATAACCTTTTGGCTCAGTCAATAAAGGGAGATGTCAATCAATGGGGGACAAATTTGTCTCATGTTACGTCTCACCCTATGACTTAAGATTACATAAAAAGATATGGACCACAGGGCTGTACTGTGACTGCAGCCATATGACTGTTGGTGTTTTATGATCTTTGTCTACACACTGAGGAGAACTTAACACAGCAACAAGTTGGGTTGTCTGCAGAGTCATGCATGTCTGGACTAAACCTTCACTTCTCATTCATAAATTGTATAAATCATTACACCAAACCAACATTGCAGACCTCTTGCAACAATGACATAAAAAATAAAAAACATAAACATAAAAATGACATGAAAAATAAATGACATAAGCTCCTACCTTGTGCTGCTGTGAGTGTGCAGCTGAAACAAAATAAAAAAGTGGGATAAAAGAAACATATATTTATTAAAGGTCCCATATAGTCTAAAGGTAGATGTCCATGTGTTGTTTGATTATAAAGCAGGTCTAGGTTCTATATTAATACTGTGAAAGTATCAAAGCCTCAGTCCAAAGAGAAATGCACACAGCCTGTATACAGAAACTGAGCCGTTAAACCAGCTGTCAGGACTTCTGTAACATTGTGATGTCACAACAAAGCAGCCATGCCCCAAGCCCTGCCCACCTGGACCCACCATCTAAACTTGCAGGATTTGTTTTTTTCTGAGTGTTTACCTGAAATCCGTTATATTTTTATTTCGATCACTCAGAAAACAGTCAGCCAATCAGAAGAGAGGCTCAGAGCCTCCTCTTTTCTGATTGGCTCACCAACCTGTTGTTACTAGAGCTCCAGAGAGAAGCCTGAGAGAGGAGATGTAAAAGTACATTGAGATGGTTATTGGTTCTTAAAACCACAAATATATACAAATTTCAAATAAAACGAGGAAAATACGGGACTTTAAAGAAACAACATTTATTAACAATGGCAAAATACAATATTGAGTATATGTGAAAAGAATTGGGTGCACCTTGGTGGCTCACTTGAAACAGTGTGTACCTCCTAGTCCTAACTGCAGCGGCCATGGGTTTGAATCCGTCCCACAGCCCTTTGCTGCATGTCATTCCCTCTCTCTCTCCCTGACTTTCCGGCCTCTCTCTCACTGTGACTATCACAAAAAGGCAAAATGCCCAAACAATACTTCAGAAAAAAAAAAGATTGACGCATCAATCTATATTTAAGATACATGCCTTTTAAAATAGAAATCACCAAAATTAGTAACCAGAAATGAAAATTACTAATGGTCAAATTACATTTCAGATCAATTACATTTATGATGATACTATCATCCTACAACATGCCAAGGAATCATAATTAATATTCTCTATCACTTATAAGTAATAGAATGTTTGTGTCTCTCAACATTAAGATCTAGATATATTGCAAAGCCCTCTACACGCTGCCAGTAAGACAGTTTTAGTGTTGGGATCATGAATCTTCTATGTTTGCATCTATTAAATGTAACGCATTGCACCGTGGGATTTATAGCAGAGGGCAGTGTTCAATTAAATTTTGAGGGAACTATATTGTGCATGCATTTCCCACTCAGAATTGGACGCTCACTATACAGTGGTGAATACTGAATTTGTTTATTGTATGCAAAGACGAGGTTTTTCACCCACTGGTTGTAGTTGGAGAAATGGATGGATAAAGCGGGCAGTTCCAGGATTTGATGACTTAGTGTAAGATTCCCTTATTTGACCCTCTTGCGGTGTGTGTTACATAAATGTGCCACAGTCTGTAGAGCTCCTCAGCACCTTGTAACCCAGCTCTACTTTCATACTTCCCCACAGACTGGGGAACAGTCTCAGCGGTTTGGCCCACTACCTCACTTATAACCTCTTAAAAGAAAACACTACACACAGCCAACAGACAAAAAAAAGCTTTGAGGAAGTCTGCAACAGATCAGTGTATCATACTCCACAACAAGGATGTAAAAGTTATTATCCTTAATGTCACAGTAACAGATATGCAATCTAACCTGCCATACAGGTACGGTGAGATCTGCAGCAAATGGTGGTTATGTTGTGGTTAGTTTTTTTTCCCTTTACACCATTACTGCATGGCACACCTGTGGTGACACCGAGAAGGCACTCATGTAAATCCTCTCCATTGTTTTCAGTCAGAACTGAGACAGGATTCGGGAAACTGTGATAGTAAATACAGACAGACGGAGCATGAATATTTTGGATATTTCATTTAGCAATATTTAGTAAGTTCCAGCAACTTTCATTGATATATATATTGACAATTAGCCAGTCATAGAAAATAAACCCAATTTCATCAAATATAAATAAGAAAACAGTGTTTGACAGTACATGAAGTAACTAGCTATCTCCTGTAGGTCTTGCATATTGAAGGCTTTTTTAATTTTTATTTATCTATTTTTTCACTCATTTGGAGTGGAAAGCAAAGTATCAACAGCAGGTTTCCACTCAAAGATCCCCTGAGCAACATTGTCCATTCAATCCATTCATTTTATTTATTTAGTAGACATCTATGACTGATGTTTCATTCTGTGTAGAAATGCATCATGTGTTTAATATTCAGGACATCTATAGTTAAGTTGTTAAATTTGCTTAAAGAAAAATGAGCCGTTGTCTTGGCTTCTAGTGGGTAGGAAGATATGGGAATATGCGTGTGTGTGTATGTGTGTGTGCGTGTGTGAGTTTTTGATACGGCTCCAATAATTCACATGGATGTCAGATGAGGGTCAATGAGAGCCTGTACCAAAAGTCGCCCCTCGGTGTATTCACACCTGGCTGAAACCAGGTCAGATCAGATGAAAAATGATGGATGGAAACTCAGGACCATCCTATGTAAGTCTACTGGTCTGACTTCGCCTGAATGAGAAGTGCTTAGGCATATATTATTATTATTATTATTATTATTATTATTATTATTATTATTATTCCTGTGTAACTTATTTTGTCATCATCATCATCATCCTTAAATTTTTTCTTTTCTTTGTTGTTCAACCATATTAGTGATCTCAAACTAACTACCTGCTGTGTTTAGACTGTGTTTTAGTGTGGCTTTGTTCACTGTGGGAAGTCAAACAGGATAAATGTGTTTTTGTTCTTGTGTATTTGAGCCGCCAAAATGGAAGAAAAAATCACGGACAGCAACATTAAAGTCTTTCTTTCTGCACATGAGCACCAGAGCCTGTAATTACAGCTTTAAACAGCTTGCAGTACTTTATCTGTATGCTAACACATCTAATCAGGTTTAGAAGTGTTTTAAGAAGATGTGATGTGATAAAAAAGTCATATTTGATACCTGTTGTGGGGCCGGCCATGTTTATTTGATGTCGCTTCCAAGTAGAAAGTGGGGAACCCTGACTTTGGAAACTTAAGATAGATTGCATTTGTTCCGTACTTGACCTTCATTTTTCAAAACTTATCCTTGAATCCAAAAAAAAATTACATAACATTACATAATTCGAGGTTCAGGTTAAACCATTTCCCTAGTCAACATAGCAGGCCTGTATATGGAAGAGCACTGGTTAGCGTACACACTAGAAATCAATCAATCATACTGTATGTACTGTATCACATTGCACTGCTAAATACCTGCACTCATAGTAACACACATCCACAACAAACTGTGTTGACTCACCACAGTTAGAAAGTCATTTCCAAGAATAGCTCTGCTGCACTAAGAGATCTAGGCCGTTAGAATCTGGCTGATGCTTTTGTTGCGTAAGCGCGGTTGCATCTCAAGACGTCAACGATCTTTCAAACTCAATACACTTTTCACGTTAGCTTTGTTTTTTTGCCTTTGCAGGTACTTCTGTTTTCTTGTTTCTCTCTGTGCTGAAACATTTGTGTATGTAAATCAAAAATAACACTCGATACAAGTGTACATGTTAAATTAGAATTAGAAATAGAAATAGAATTGCAGAGAAAATAGTTGTTTGCTATTAAATTGTTTAAAATTTAAGACTGGAAGGCAGAGGTCACCAGTTAGCCTGGTTCAGTGTAATAATTAAAATAGAATAAATCCAATTTAAAATAAATAAAAAATACATACATTTATTTTTAAAAATCACTCTAACAGCCCAACCAAAGCTCCACTGACAACATCACAGATGACAACCTGTTGTAAACCACAAAGGGTCACTTTTACATGTAATCTTGTTGCAGATTAATTTAATGATTGAGCTCTGGGGCTGGGAGGGGAATTTTTTTTACCTTTGTACAGTGCAACACTACTTGTTTCCCCTCGTTTTCAGTCTTTAAGATAAGTTAAGATAACTGGCTGCTGGTTCTAGCTTTATTTTTTTGTGGTATTAACGTTCAAACCATCTAACTCTGCAAGAAAGTGAATTTATGTATTTCCCAAAATGTCAAACTATTCCTTTATTTTATCATTGGTGCAGTGCATGTTGTCAAGATATTTTGCCTCTCAGGGCTTTAGTCATCTTCTTTTTTTTTTATCATGATTAATTTCTACACCTTGATGTCATCTTGAAACCCTAAAC
Organism: Seriola aureovittata; assembly: GCF_021018895.1. Classification (NCBI taxonomy): domain Eukaryota; kingdom Metazoa; phylum Chordata; class Actinopteri; order Carangiformes; family Carangidae; genus Seriola; species Seriola aureovittata. The sequence goes on from NC_079385.1 coordinate 4,520,398, forward strand.
CTCTAACCTCTAACTGTTTTGATGTGAAACCGTTCAGTGTGTGACTGTTTCACTTCTGCTCTCTTTTCACACGACATCACAGCTCTTATTTTCATCAGCCACTCCGTAATAACTTTTCATCATTGCATCAATTTTCTTTGCATGGCTCTGGAATATATTTTAACATTATGAGCTGGCTCGGGGAGGGAGTATGAGTTGATGTCAAATCCTGTTTACAGTCATACTAAATCCCCCTCTATTGAAACTCATCTCTGTTCTTTCTTTGTGGTGTGTACACAGTGAGAGAGGCTGCTCACAAAGGCCGCCAGAATCAGTGTTGTGATTCTTAAAACATTTCCCAGTAAAAGAAACACATCTTAAAAACATAAATGTTGGTGAATTTTAGGCTGCAGACACAATTTAGATCATATGCAGCTTCTGGACGTTACTGGGACATTGTCTTACGGCAGATGACACTTGGCCTCGTGGGGGAACGCCTCTTACTGGCATTAAGTCCTGGCTTGTTTGCCTCTTTCTCACTTCCAGCTGCAGACTGGAAACTGTCATAGCAAAAGCATTTCATTGAGCTTCCTGTGTTGTAGCCACATTACCATACTGAGAATGGCAGAGACACAAAGACCAGACAGGAATTCAGAGGTTATCATGTACTGACCACATTTTCTTTCTCACTCAACAGCTTATTTATATCCTAACTATATGAACTCAGAACTATATTTGTTTTTGGGCACAAACGTGACATATGGAAATTAGTTTTATTAATTAGCGCCCTTTCTTGGGCTTATGTTTCACTTGATTAAAAAAAAAGACCCTCCTAAGCAAAATGATCATTTTCTCATTATGCTCCCATTGACCAAGATAGAAATAGAAACACTCTCCACCAAAAATCTAAAAATAATGTAATAATAATGATAATGTAATTGATACAATTTATAATATTAGATTGTGGGTCTGCCTCTGAACAAGTATGAATTCAATAGTCTTACTACAAAAATGAGTCATACTTATTATTAATATGGCTGGTTACTCACAATAATCCATTGTTTCAAAATTCCCTTACAATGGAATTGAATGATTTAGTACACTATAAAACTGTAAATCTATGAGTCACTCACAAACTGTTTTTAAATACAGGAACAAATATGATCTGAGAGCTGTTTGTAAGTTTACTTTACAAAAAGCTAAAAAAAAAAAAAAAAAAAGGGTAATTCAGTTTTGGTTTTCAAAACAATGATTGACTGACTGTTTTCTGAGTGATCCAATAAAAATACAGCAGGTTTCAGGTAAACACTCAGAGAAACCAAATCCTGCAAGGTTGGCAGGGCAGAGAGAGGTGACTGCTTTGTTATGACATCACAAAGTTACAGAAGTCCTGACAGCTGGTTTTAAGGCTCAGTTTCTGAATACAGAAACTTTCTCTGTGGCCTGAGCGCTTTGATACTTTCACTGTATTAATATAGAACCTAGACCTGCTTTATAATCAAACTACACATGGACATCTACCTTTCTATTATATGGGACCTGTAATACATAGACTGTTGACTTTGTTTCTATATTGTTTATATTTACTGTATTATGTGTGATGACTGAATAAAATAGCTCCTACTACTACTGTACTACAACTTATTCTATATTGTCGTTACTGTCATAATAACACTCACTGTAGCATTCAGAGTTTCATCCTGTGAGAAAAAAACATGTCTATTCAACATTAGTGAATAGAGACAGAGATGTGAGTTACATCCTGACAGAAATACGAGCAGTCAGCTAAAACATTAGTCATGATAAGGCCCACAGGCTAAATGAAAGCTAATGACAGTCACGAGTCTGTCAGTGCGACGGTGTGTGTGTCCGTCTGTCTTTGTGTCTGCTGCTGAATAAACTAATGTAAGTGCTACAGATTCTTTTCAGTAACAAGCTGCATTCTGGAGAGAAGCTGTATACAGTGTGTCTAGTTGTGTGTGTGTGTGTGTGTGTGTGTGTGTGTGTGTGTGTGTGTGTGTGTGTGTGTGTGTGTGTGTGTGTGGATATCCTCTTAATCCTCTCAGTCGCTGCAGCCCCACTAATTCCAGTGCCCTAACTTTACCCTGCACTGTGAACTGAATTACCTCTATATGCCCTTTTTTCGTTTAATTTTTTCCCCCCGCTGGTTGTGTGAGACATTCGGACTCGATTCATGTTTTAAGAGCTACACTATCACGTACAAATACACAAACACACATGTACTGCCCCACAAAGCCAAACAGCTGGAGCCGTGTGAGTAGTGAAACTGAGATAACTAACTTCACAGTTTTACCTCTTTGCCAGGTCAAAAGCACTCATGATGCTGAAGTGAAAAGTCTTGTGTTACATTACTTACAAAACAATATGTTCTGGTTACAATGGAGAGGAACCTCTGGAAATGCATTTAACAGAAAAGGAGAACAATGTAAAAAACTTGAAATATCAGTATAAAGTTTTACCACTTGGCTGAGGTAGGAATAGCAATGAACACAAAATGCGACATAGTGCAAGTCAAACAAATTTTGCAAATAAATCACGATGCACATGGAGCATGTTACTTGAACAATAACTTAACATTAGTGGATGGAAATGGAATTATTTTTGCATGTTTTCTGGAAGACTTTGTGTAAGTTAGCATTGGTCTAGCGTGACCTCTGACACATTTCCCTTCCCTCTATCTGTCTGTTTCATTCTCTGCCTCTCATTGTGAAAAAGCGCACATCCCACAGCAGCCCAGTGGAGGTGGACAGGGAGTCAGTGGGTTCACAGGGACTGACTGAGGTCCATCATCCCGGGTGGAAAGTTTTTGGAGAGGGAGACGAGCAGCCTGCCCTCCCCTCTGGGGCCCCTAAGGCTAACGTGATCCCCCCATTTGTGCTCCTGTCATAAAGAATGCGCCCGCTAAACCACTTTCCCACCACTAAGAGGATTACAAAGGTAATGCTGCCGAATCAAGAGATGCTCCGGCACATCTAGACATTGGAAAGCTGAATTTAATAACTCATGTAGAAAGCTGGGGAGAGATTTTACCCTGTGGATCAAACGGGGCACCCTTCTCCAACATTTGGTGTAGAGATGCTAGTTAGGCGTCTAGGCTGGTTTTAATTCGAGGGAAGTGAGGGAAACAGTTTTACCTGAAATTTGCACTGATTCCGGTTTTGAAATTGGTCCTTGCTTTCCTTAAGTAATGCAGTACGGTTGTGGCAGGAGCCATTAGTGCAGCAACAAAGACATGATCCCTCACTGGCTTCCCACACTTAATCCACCAGGTGTTAGGCTTCGTCCACACTACTCCAACGTTTTTGAGAGGCTAAAACAGAGACTATTGGAAACGCTGCTGAACCCATTTTAGTTTGAAAACTCCAGGGTGGTGTTTTGGTCTGGATGGGCAAAAATGGAGACGTTTAGAAATGGCGATGTAGACTCCCACGGGCGCCCCCTGATTGGGTCTTATCAGCCTCGACTACCAGCGGTGAAAGCAACATGGATAACGATATACAAGCGTTACTGACCTTGTTGTCTTTGCTAGCAGCTGTTGTGGAGCTGAATTCTTAATGTTAACTCAACAACTGCCTTTGCTGTTTCTCTGTCATGGTATTTTCTGCAACCAACCACCTGCAAAGTAGACAATCTGCTTCCTGTTTACACCAGCTTTGCTTTAAAATGCTCTTTTAAAAATGAAAACATGGTGGTGTGGAAGAAGCCTAAGTCAAGTGTTTTGTTGTACTTTTCTTAAACGTTTGTCAGTTATTTTTATATTTTGAGCATTTGTCCACTACTTATTCCTCTTGTTCTGTGGTGGATATGTTGGTTAAACCAAAACTCTTTCATAATCCAGTAAGAGAAATTAGTCATGAGGAAGTTTTCATTTTTGGTTCACCAGTCATCAGCCCTCATTTAGGTTTTCCAGTAATCCGTCCAGCAACCTTTCTAGGTACTAGAAAGTCAGGGAGTCGAGCTCTAATTTTAGGGTCTGGGCGGTCTTGCCCACTAAGTACAACCCAGGAACCATCAGGGTGGAGTTTCAGTACCAAATATACCATTAGCCAATCTTGTTCAGATGTGAAAATCCAAGGACCAATGTGTAGACTCTATGGGGATCTATTGGCAGAAATGGAATATAATATTAAAAATGATGTCTTCATTAGTGTGTAATCACCTGAAACTGAGAATTGCTGTGTTTTCATTAGTTTAGAATGAGTCCTTCATATCTACATAGAGAGCGGGTCCTCATGATGGCCTCCGGGCTCTGGGGTCCAGGTTGCATGTTTCTACAGTAGCCCAGAATGGACTAAACCAAACACTGGCTCTAGATAGGACTTTTCGCATTTTTTACGTTACCCGAAGACCACCGTAGGTTCTCCTATACGCTTGGAAAGGGAGGGGTGAGGGGAGGGGCATTCAGTTGGTTGCAACCTGCAGCCTCATTGTTAGATGCCAATAAATCCTACACACTGGTCCTTTAAAACAGCAACCCATAAAAAGAACATTTTATTTTAATTTTTAAAAATTTTTGAGTTTAGTTTCTGGTGCACAAGTTCAACATCTGGTAGGATATTAAAAATGAATGGATTGCATCTGTTTTATTAGTAAGTAAGTAAGTTTCAACATATGAGAGAACATTTTTGACATATCACATAATGACTGAAGATGCAGAGTAAAACCACCCTAATTACTTTTTTCTCTCTATTGTGTTTTACGTGCACTAATATTGAAGCTAACACTGGGATGGGATGGGATTGGCATGGGAACCTGAATGGATAATTAAACTGTGATTTTGACATTTAAGGCGAAAATCTACTGAAGCGCAGTCCAAACTGTGAAGAGCCTCCAGTGATGGTTGTTGGGTTCTGTGGGTTTTCCCACTGTGTTAGGAGGTCGTGTTTAGCTAAGGAGTGTTTACGTAGTGACCCTGATCCTGTCACAGGCCTCACGTCCGATCAGGATCAACTATGCCTCTGTGTGAGTGTGTGAGTGTGTGAGTGTGTGAGTGTGTGTGCGTGTGAGCGACATGACAAGGTTTCCAAAAGATAACTCACTTCCTCTTTGGCGACATGTTTGCTTTTCAGTCTGATGGCCACTAGTCTCCTTTGTGTTGCCAAAGTCAAATGGCGGCTGCATTCACGCACCCGATGCCCAATAAAAAAGGACACAACCACACATACTTAAATATGTGCAAACACACCTACAAAACAAGGAATGTTACACGAAAGTAGCACTTACAAAGAATATTCAATCATCCTAGATCAGAAATTAAAAGGACCGTAGCTGCATGGTGTTTCAAATAAAACACTTTATTTGCCAAAATTAAAAACAAACGTATGAGTTCTAATTTCAGTATATTCACTTCTGAGGGACCAAAAGCCCCTGATTGTCAGTTGCACCAACAACAAACATCTTTCTTTCCTGGTTGCTCATCATGAACCAGGATCCCATGCTGACTTCAGCAGTGTCTCCCACTCATTTTATCCCATACTTTTCTCGCATACAGGAAATAAAGCAGTTACCCCCTCACACATTCGACCCCCGCGGATCTTTGCATTAACTTTTTGTTCACACCTAGAGCCAGTGGAGAAAAACCCAATGACCTCTATTTTCCTAATAAAGTCTACGTGATCATGAGATCTCCTCCTGGGGAAAAAAAAAAGAAAGACAAAGTTGTCCGTCTATATTGTAATAAAGATCCTCCTTAGAGGTTAACTGTTCCAAGAACACGCACAGTGGGGACGGGGTGAGTAAGGTTGAGGAGCAAGAAAATCCCTGGTCTAAAGTCATGGAAAATGAAAAGTTAATAGGTATAGGCCGGGGGTGGGGGCCTGGACACAGGAGGTGTGTGTGTGTGTGTGTGTGTGTGTGTGTGTGTGTGTGTGTGTGGTGTGGTGGTGGTGGGGGGGACTGGCACAGTTAAATATGATGTCCTGAGAGGTATTCATTTGGGAAGTGGACTTTCATAAGAAATTGGCAGGATCTGATTAGCTTTGGGGTGATAGGGTGCAAATATTGTGGCTGAACGAGACAAGTGACACAGAGCTGATCTATGTAAACTAATACATAGATGTTAGCTCATAGTTATCTCCTTTTAGTTCTGGTTTGGTCTCCACCAACTCCAGAGGAAAAATATGTCTTTAGCTGATAAAACAACAAGAATTTACTATAAGTTATATCTCATTAAATTAATTTGCACAAACAACAAAACAAAAACTATAAATAGTGGTTTTATGGCGAGTTAGCTAGCTGTTTCCAGTTTTTATACTAGGCTAAGCTAATGGTCTCCCAGCTCTAGCTCCTTACTCTGCAGACATAAGAGCATTCATGTGGTATATGGTAAATAATCGCAAAAATATGTTTCCAACTGGGAAAATTCACGTGAACGCCGCCCTCAAGTCCAAACAACAACAACAACAACAACAACTCGGAATGTACACGACCTCGTTGTTGACGTCAAAAAATAAGTATTCACAGATAACTTATTGTGTCAGCAAAGTCAGGTCAGGTTAACCGTTCAGGTCAGGTTATCTTGCCAGGTTTAATCAACTATATCTCTGACACCAATGGTATGACCATCATTTATTTCCTTTTGCACCCTGTTGTTTCAAACATGAGGAAATGCTTGGTATTAAATAACACATGTATCTTAATTTTGAGTTTAGTGCTTGTTTCCTGGTGCGGGACCAGGTGAACTTTTTGTGTCTTTTTTACAAGGTGCGGACGTTCATGGAAGAGCAATTAGACTTGTATTTCCAGGCAGAGTGTAGCTAAGAGGTACGGTATATAGTATACACAAGTATAATGATGATACTTCTGTCTGTCTATCTTATCTTCCTGTTTCTCATGAAGCCTCTGTGGTTTCCTTTGTTGAAAGTGTGACAGGATGTCTATTTGCTGCATTTCCCTTACTGATGACAATTATTAATTATAATTATAATTATAATCTCCTTACAGCTACAACAGCAAATAAAACGTCCAAACATCTACTCTTAAGTTAATTTTCTGCATTGGGTATGTGCAGAGAAATCCCACTTAGTCCGCATTTGTTTTAAACCAATCCTCAACACAAACACGTGCACACACACACACACCTATACAAGTTGGCTGAGTGGCATTGTTGTGGGTTTGCAGACAGAGGCGGTTCATTTATGCATCATAAAGTACAGAGCCTCCGTGAAATCGCTCAGATCCAGACTCTGTTACAGTGAAAGCCTTGTTTCTCAGAATTGGCTCTCAACGTACTTGTGAGCCGCCACATGACAAAGTCAGCATTATTCACCGCAGCAGTAGCAGCAGCAGCTGGAGTTGTGGTAGCAGCATTAGTAGCAGGGGTCGGTCTAATAGAAACAGCAGAGTTGTAATAATGGAAAGACTTAAAGGACTATAATTATAGTAGGCCTAGTGGGAGGAGTAGTTTTGGTGTTAGCTAGATTGGTTTTCACTTTTTTCACCTTTGGACCCGCCTTTGTTGACCTCTCTGACCACACCCTCTCTAACTGGTCGGGTCATGGATTGCTTCCTTTACCCCAGACCAGTTCTGGCTCCACTGGTTTCACCCACATCATAGCAAATGTTGTATTTATACACGTACAGTATTTTTCTGCGTGTGTATGGGGTAACCGGGCACCGGTGTTCAGACCGTGTTCCCTCCCGCACCCCTTGCCCCCGCTCCAGTTTCCTGATCCGTCTTAGATCTGCCAGGTCGAGCTTAAGCCCCAAACAAAGGCTCGTACACAGAGAGAGACACACACACACACACACACACACACACACACACACACACAAACGTACTCGTGTGTGACGGAATGCACAATGTGTGTATATGACAGAGAGATTATGAGGAAGAGTGAGTGAGAGAATCAACAGAAGTGTCCTTTTACTCACGAGTGTGTCGCCTGTTGAATTATTTATGTCTTTTCGCCCAGTGTGTGGATGTCCGAGTGTGTTGTGTCCGTGTCTGTTTCCCTGAATCAATAATTCCAGCATTCACTTTCACTGTTTTGGAGAAAGTGTTTGTAAATGCCATAAAAGGTGTCCGAGTTTAAATTTATACAACATCTGAATGTCAAGACTTTTATAAACCAAAACTCTTTTTATGATTTTGTATTACTTGTAGGAGACTGAGCTCTTTTCCAATCAGAGCAAACTATTTAATCCGATATTAATTATTTAACAAGCAAAGTGAAAGAAAAATAAAGTGCTCTGTGAATCACATCTGAGTCACATATCATAACATAAAGCCAGATCTTCCTGTTATTTTGTGTATCCATCAACAGAAAAGCCAACAAAAACAAAAACACTGCTTATGATCAAAAATGTATTTTCTCTGAGGCGATCTGGCAGCAGTTCAGCTATGTGTATCTGTAACTCACAATAACACAAAGCCGCAGTGAACATTTTGTGGAGCAGTTCAGGGAGACATAATGATGTTGCATAATGTTTCCGAGGAGAGGGAATCTCTTCATCTTCACCTGCTGACTCTTCACCTCCAGCTGAGGCAGATTCATAACACTGACTTCACACACTGGACACCTCATTTATCCTAAATGTGCATTATGAGCTACTTTACATTCACACTCAGGTGAGTCAGGGTTGATCATGCACCCAGCTGAACTCTATCTGACCTTTGAACTCCCCTGACTTCTGTGTAGAGACAGAGACAGCAAACATAGATCAGTAAATAGTCAGAGTGGCGGTAATAGCAGTACAAGTAATAGTAGTGGCAGTAGTAAAAGTACTAGTTGTAGCAGTAGTAATAGTCCTTGTAGTAGTATTGGTAATAAGTGTAGTGGAAGTAGTAATTGTGATGGTTGTATTAGTACTTTTACAAATAGTAGTAGTAGTAACAAGTTGTATTAGTACATGTACAAGTACTAGTAGTGGTATTAGTAGTGGGAATAGTACAAGTAATAGTTACAATACAACTAGTAGTGGCATTAGTAGTAGGAGAAGTAAAACATAGTAGTTGTGGTATTAATAGTAGAACTTAAGTAACAGTAGAAGTGGCAGTAGTACTAGTTGTAGCAGTAGTAATAATCCTGTTATTAATATTAGCAGTAAGTGTAGCAGAAGCAGCTGTGGTGGTGGTATTAGTACTTTTACAAATAGTAGTAGTCGTAGTTGTCATACAAGTAGTAGTAAAACAAGTTGCAATTGTGGTAGTAGTAATATAACAAGTAGTAGTAGTACATGTACATGTACAGTATTAGTATAATAGCTATAGTACAGGTAGCAGTAGTGGTAGTAGTAGCAGTAGTAGTAAAGTAGTACAAGTAGTAGAGTAGTAGTATGTAATGGTGGAAGCTGTGTGGTATTATCAACAGTAGTATAGTAAAAGTATTGATAATGTGATAATAGAAGATAGTGAGGAGACTTGTATTGATGTTTATCAGCACAGTGTTGAGTCACAGTGATGAGTTGTATCAGCAGCAGTTGCATGAGACAGAACGTCACAGTTCCGTCCATAAACCAGCTTGATAGTTAACAGATTGTATTGTCCTCAGTCCAACAGGCATTCATAATAAACGGGAAACCAGAGCTACGGAAGATTTCACTAACACACACACACACACACACACAAATACACCTGACCCAGTGAGATGAGCCAACAGTGTGAATGAGGATCAGGAAGGCCGCCGTCACATGACAGCGTTTGTGTGTAATCTCCTTCAGACAGGGAGGTCCGCTTTGAAGCTGCACTCACACCCTGATCTGGACTGACAGGCATCCAGGCCACTTTCAGGTTCTCAGGCGGACCTACAATGTATCTCTTCATCTATCTCAGTGTACGTGTCTATCACAGCGTAGAACGTAGAGCAATGCTTTTGTAAACAAGAGTCGGAAACAAATACACAACTGCAAATACAAATGCAAATCTGTAAACCACAACAAAGGTGATTTCCAAAGTCTGCAGCAGCCATGAGGTCCACGGAAAGTTATGTAGCTCAACAAATTTGAAAAAAAAAAATAAATAAATAAATATAAAGCCTTACATATAGTATATCCACATATTGAGTCAGCTGCTAACACCTGAACACCATCGCAATTGGGAAAGCATGAAAACTAGTTAGCAGGCTAGCAAAATAGTCTAAAGCGTTAGTTAAAAGTAATGGATAAAAAGATTAAAGATACAGGTAAAATGAATGAATAAATCATTGAAATACTAAACTAAAAATGATGAATGATGCTAAATGGTTAAAATAGATTGGTTGGTTGAAACAAATTGCTAAAAGTAGCTTAATGGACAAATGGTTAACATGGACAGCTAAAAGTAAATAATAATAAAAAAAATTTTGCCAAAAGTAACTAGTTAAACATGAAGGATAAATGGTTAAAATAAATATAAGTATTGGATAAACTGTTCAAATAAACAGCAATGGACAAATAGTTGAAACATCCAGCTTCTGCTATTCCTAGTGGTAAAAGTAACCGATCTAAACATTTCACTTCCATATAATTAATAGTGTTCAATAATATCCAGATTAAAATCCATTCATATAAATCAAGTTTGGAACATGATGGGTGGTGTCACTTGAGTTCAAGAAACTTTTGTGGTGGTACAGTGGGAAAAAAACTAATAATTAATCGTCATAACTAATAGAAAAACTCATATACTGTATGTTATAATTATGTTATGTTAAGTACAGAAAGTTCATATACAGTGTATAAAGGGGTATTGATTCATGAAGGATTGATTTAAAGCTTTTTTATTTTAGGCATTTAGTGTGTGTGGTAAAGTGAGACCTTATATTGTCTTGATCTTACATTGTATTATTGTAGTATTTTCTATTGTTTATTTGAACTGTTATACTTTCCTGGATCCTTTTAGACTTTTAGCTCATGTAAACATGAACAAATTGAGCAACTGACACTTAAATGTTAATTTTAGTCTTGATGCTCATACTATGACTCCCCCTCAAAACAACGTCATTATCTGTGATTAATGAAGGGAAATGATGATGATATTCGTCATGATTAAGTGACATAATAAGATCCATCAATCCATTTTCGAGCTGCTTATCCAGATCAGACTTGTGGTGGGAAAGGGGCAAACTGAGCCAACCAGATAACTTTTCCCTCCTCCAAAGAGATCCACGGGTGCTCCAGCATGAGTGTATGTGTGTGTGTGTGTGTGTATATGTGTGCGTGTAATGTGTGTGTGTAATGTTTGTGTAATGTGGGTTCCCCACATTCAAGTGTCCTAATTAAACAGAAAATATTAAATGAACTTCTGTCTACTGTATATGTTACATTAGACATAATTGTACAGTGTAAATAAACATCAGTCTTGTGTTTTTCGATTTTATTTTTATTAGATTTTTTTAATGTGATGCAAATATGTGTGATAATAATCCTTTTTAAGTTTACAACTTTTGTTGAAATTTTGAAAGTCAAAAAAAAAAAAGTGTATCATTCATCTTTAGCACATGTATTCATCTGCAGAGACTCTGTTTCAGTGGAAAATAACCACTATGGCCAGAAAAGGTGCAAAGTGGAGAAGAAGTGGTACCGCACAGCCAATCATAACTGACCCTGCTGAAAATGGGCGTGGTCTGAGGTACTGAGAGAGCCCAAGATAATCCACAATGCGCATGCGCAAATATCCAAAAAATGCCGCTCCCCTTTCTGCTTGACAAGCACGAGCCTTTGTCAACAGGACATGACAGAAATGATAAATGATACATGAATATTGATAAATGATCAATAGGCTGGTCGTCAACCTTTCGTCGGAAGACACTGACCTGCTGCGCCCACAAGTGGGCAGTAAGTTACAGGATGGATTCAAACAGGCAACATGTACAGAGCCTTGAAGGGACAGAGTGCTGCCCGGAGGTGTGAGGGGAGACACCGCTTCCGCTTCACTGTCGCTCTCTCTCATGTGTATGAGCTTCAGCTGGTCACACTCTGCCCGGCCGCTTGTTCTAACGGCACGCGACCTCCTCTACAGAACCTCTTGTAAGACGTTCTGCAGGGTTCCTGAGGTTCTCCCGTCTCTGGGTCACCGCTGTGTTTGTATACAAACCCACGTCTCCGCTGTGTGTGTGTAAAAAAAAAAAAAAGAAAAAAAAAGAAAAGTCAAGCCACTCCTTTTTTCGTCGTCCCTCACACTCACCCCTCCTCCTTCCATCCAAAGGGCTGATGCAATGCTCATCTTTATAAAGGCTGAGTCCCCACCCCTCCTCCAGCAGAACAGCGTCTTGTTTCCGAGCGCACCGCATCTCTGGGAATTTTGGTTTAATGTGACTAAATCTAAATTCTTTGCGTTTACGCGTCGGTCGGTTTTATTCTAACACTGTCTGTTTTTATTACTTGAACTGTGTCAGCCAGTGTTTTGACTCAGATCCTGTTTGATAACAGGCCTTTCCATTCAACCCTCATTGTATTCATATTCAACCTTAAACACTCTCAAGGATCAGAAGGTTTTTTTTTGTGAAGAAATCGTCCGGACATTTGCTGTTTCTTTTTCCACCGAAAAGGATTTTACAGGCCTCCTGCCACATCTTCGAAAGGTAAGACTGCCGGCATCTTCATCATTTACTGACAGCCGCAAATCACCTCCCGGATGTAGGCGGCACAGCCTCTAAAAAAAAAAAAAAGAAACTGTGAGATTTAAGATGTTATTTAGATTTTACACTTTTATATTTTCTATTTGTACTGAATCAACTCACTGCCTGTCTTTGGTTGTATTCTGAATCTCATTTCATTAAAAGTAGTGAAAGTGTCACTGGCTCTTTTGGGCTAATTAGTCAGTATTAAACCCATTTACTGTCATGTTAGTTGTGTGGATCTCAATCTAAAAGGGGAAAAAAGGCCAGAACTGTCTTTTCTTTGAGGCCTGAGGCGTCATTTCTTACCAGGTCAGTCCTGGTCCAAATAAATAAATAATGAAGCTGGTGTGACAGTGATGCTGCAGTGCTGGACTCGTGTCTGGTGCTGGCACTGGGCTGTCACTGCCTCGTGGATAGGTAAAGACAAGGAGAGTGAAAAGAAAGACATGTTAAAGTGTCTCGTGTTTGTGTATGTGTGTGTGTTTTTGAATGTGTGTATGTTGAAAAGCCTCTAATCATAACCTGAGTATGAATCAGAGCCTCTGCGCAAAATGGAGAGCCATGCCCATAAAGGGACAACACGTGCCATTGTTTCCATCGGAGCCGGACGTGGAAATAATGCCATTAACAGGATCTGGTCGTTGCGCCTTTTGGGCTCAGCGTGGATCCACATGTGCACACTTCACTGCCAGTGATAATTAATAACGTGATAACTGTCAAGATTTATTATATGACATGAAGCTTTGCCTTCATGTCACCTCACTCTGCTTCATTAAAAAGCTACAGGAGGTTTAATATGTGGAAAAAGACGCTATCATAGTGCGTTTTCTTTTTTAACTGATTTCAGAGGGAAATGTGCGCAAAGTGAGCGGCGCGTGCTGCGGTTTTTTTGTCATACAGCGCGGCTGAGGAGATGTCGGGTGGATGAGGTTGCCGGTCTGGTATTTTTCCACTGCCGGTGCGTCACCCCCCCCCCCCCTCCTCCTCTTCCCCCCTCCTTCCTACAAAGTAGTCACATGACCTGGAGTCGCGCGCCCGCTCACTATAATATTGATTATTTTAAAGGGACGTGAACGCGCACAGCTAGAAATAAACGGGCTGTGCTGGGAGGACGTGACGCAGGTAGAAGAAATGCCTAGAAATGAATATTAAAAAATAAAAAATTATCTGTTTTTGTTTCTTTAGTATGAAACAACCTGCTGCCAAAACTGAGATGAACTTCTTGAACATGTCTCCTGAGGAGGACAACAGCAGCTCCAACAGCACTGAATACACTTTCCAGGACTCTACGAAGAAGGTTCCACTGGACAGGTGAGGCCAGCTAAATAAATACATCTAAATACACAAAACAGCATAAACATTTTTTTTTCCTTTTCTGGAGTGGACACTGAACATCCTGTTCACCTACACTGCATTCAATTCTTTTCTTTCCTGTTTCCTCTTAAAGCCAATGCTCTGATATCGACGCAGAGAGTCAGAAGTTCCTCCCAGAGCATAACCTGGGGAAGAAGAAGTATGAAACTGAATATGTAAGAGCTCCTCTTATCCTCCTACACACTTTTCTCCTTTAAACTTAAATGTCATTTTTCACAATTTCCTAACTGTTTGATTTTTTATTTCCTCCACAGCACCAGGGCAACGCTTCCTTTGGCATGTCCGTCTTCAACCTGGGCAACGCCATCATGGGCAGTGGCATCCTGGGTCTGTCCTACGCAATGGCCAACACTGGCATTGCCCTATTTGTGTAAGTTTTTATTCTACCATATATTAAGTAGGCTATTAATTTGGGTTGTTTTCCACTTTGAAGGTGTTTTTTTAATTTTACATGCAGAGGTAAAAAAAAAAATGAATTGGTTATAACGGCAAGAAAAGTAAAACAATTACCAGCATCAAAGGAAGAACTGCGTAGTGTAGGAAAGGCAGCACTTGATGCAGGAGTGCTGTTGTTTCATAATCAAGCGTCTGCACAGGCAGGTGTGGTTTTGTCTGTTGCATCAAGGTCGCAGCTCATGATGTGCTCCAGCTTTGCAGGGCAAGCTTTTCCCGCCCGTACTGTGTGTGTGTGTTCTGCAGCCGCTCAACCCTGAGCCGTAGATTACACAGGGGTCGAAAGTTTATAGATGGTCGTCACCACAGTTGAAGTACTCACTATCATGTTTGCTGTAGATAAGAACTGGAGAGAGTGGGAAAAAAGGAAAGTTCACTTAAGGGCAAATGATGGGTTTTTATGAGAGCTTCCTCTGTTGGTCATCATGAGGTCTGAATATTTTCTATCACTTTTAGAACCTGTGTTAACCATTACACTTTCCCCTTTTTCACCATCGTGTCAGTTCATGTTGGTGCCTGCATTTCTAAGAACATAATGAGGAATAGTTTTTCTTAGACTACACACATCTGAGGAGGCCAAGTGTTTCACTACCACACAGACAGCACCTCACAGCACTGATCCCCAATCAGCTCTGACATCCAGCCTGAAGCACTCCGCAGCCAGAAATCAAATTCTTACTCAGCGTCGGCTCCCGGTGCCGCCAAATGGCTGTTGCATGTCAGTTTGCAAACACGGGAGGAGCGGCCGGAGTGGCAGCTTAGCCGAGTTAATCCTGCTGCATTTGGGCCAGAGTTACGTAAACAGAGAGTACGCTCGCAGGAGATCATGAATGGAGCAGAGCCTGGTTTACTGTCGGCCAATCAGAGCCCTACATCAGCAGGAGGTTGGGGATTACAAAAAAAAAAAAACAAAAAAAACCAAATAGCTACTAAATTGCTGAAGTAGCTGGAAGTTTTCCAAGCGGCTCTTTATCACTGATTAATGGATGATAGCTGCTTTCTTTGAGTTTTGAAACACATGTCTGGAGCTCTTCGCATCAGCCATTACAATTACAAAAAACAAAACAAGAACAAACTCACTCCCCATAAAAGGTCGGCCAAAGCATATATTTGTTTAGTGGTGGTGTATAAAGTGATAAGATAGGAACAATTATGATGTCAGCTACCCAAAGACTCAAAGCAGCTGGACGGTCACATGCCGAGGGGAAACGCTGCGTCGGGTCTGGAATGGCCTGGAGATTAATTTTCACCTGGACTATTAATACCCCCCCCCCCAGGCACACAGTGCTGGCGCTGCAGCGTCCCAAGGGTGCTAAGAGGATCCCATACAGGGAAACCTTTCATCCTCTTCAACCCCGCTGATGCTGCTCGCAACTAACACGACCTCCAGACTGATGCTGCCTTCAAGGTCTTTGCTGATCAGGCCGTGAAAATGTGAGAAAAGGCAGGTTTTCACTGCAGCAGATGATGAAAATGTGCAGACTCTTGAGTCTCAAAGGCAACAGGTTTAAAAATCGCCTGATTGCTGACCTCTTTTCTCACAATGAGTCATTTGGGGAAATCATTCATTGAACGCTCGTCTTCTGGTTTGGCGAAATCATCTCATCCAACCGGGAGATTCTCTCAAGAGAAATAAGATTTGAGTCATTACACGTCATTGAATTGGCCTTTAAAGTCCCATGCTGAGTGTAGGCACATGTCACAGCGCAGCACTTCAGCACCGATCAACACCAGTTTGTTTCTGATTTTTCTTTTTATGTCCTCATAATTTCCGTCTTGGTCCCTGGTCAACATTTAGCTAAAGATCCCTCTCCTCTGTTTACAGGATTCTCCTCATGGCCGTTGCCATCTTCTCCTTGTATTCTGTCCACTTGCTGCTGAAGACGGCCAATGAAGGAGGTGAGTCTGTCGGACAGTTGTGAGCACAAAGATCCCCAGTGACTTCATTAAGTTTTGTTTTAAAAAATACCAAATCTTCATTTCCCTCTTCAAAGGTGCACTGGTGTACGAGCAGCTGGGTTACAAAGCCTTCGGGTTGCCAGGGAAACTCGCCGCTTCCTTCTCCATCACCATGCAGAACATTGGAGGTAAGAGGCATTTTAGCAGCAGAGGAATAAGTGTTGTGTAACTATTATTGAACTACTTTTCTATATTTATCCACCATGAGTCTATTCCACAAACTGAACACTGTTACTCTGTATCTAAACTAAGAGGATGGGGGGAAAAAAAGAAAGAAAAACAGAAATCTTGGCTGATGGAAACCGGCATGTGTTTCTGGAATGTCGAGTAATGTCCAGTAGAAACATGAGTCATTCGACAAGCATGTGTCAAACTTTTTCTCTTTCCTATGGAAAACTCTGCCCGTCACCGAATATCAGACATCTCTATTTTTGTAGTGGAGTCCCTTACATGGACATGACTTGGCTGACTTCACAGGAAAATGTACTGACTCCAGTTTTTAACCTCTTCACAGCCATGTCAAGCTACCTCTATATCGTCAAATACGAGCTGCCCATCGTCATCCAGGCCTTTCTGGGAACCAGCAATGGGTGAGTATCCAGATATATAAGCACATGTGACCACCTTCGGGTCTTGAAAAGTTGATACAGGTGTCCTGTACACAGTCAGTGTCATCAAAGTATCCCAAAGGCTATCATATCTTAAAGGTCCCATATTTTACACTTGAAGTGTATTTGAAGTGTTGAGCCATAAGAAGATATATTTGTGGTTTTAAGAACCAAAAATCATCTCAATGTAGTTTTACATCTCCTCTCTCAGGCTTCTCTCTGGAGCTCTAGTAACAACAGGTCGGTGAGCCAATCAGAAGAGATTGGTTGGCTGACTGTTTTCTTTGAGATCTATTAAAAAATATAGCAGATTTCAGGTAAACACTCAGAGAAACCAAATCTGATGTGATGTTGTGACATCACAAAGTCACAGAAGTCCTGTCAGCTGGTTTTAAGGCTCAGTTTCTGAATACAGGCTGTGTGCATTTCTCTGTGGACTGAGCGCTTTGATACTTTCCCTACAGTACTGATTCATTGTAAATGAAAAATCCTGCAGTATTTAGTACAGAATACATACATTTAAAGAAAACTATTATGCGTGATGTAAATGAAACACAGACTTCCTCTTCACTCTTGAATATTGGTGTCGTATTTTTTTCCCACACAGCTGAACACAGATTGAAATATTGGTGGCAAATTAAAAATTTATGACCCTGCAATGGAGGTTCTGAACTCACCATCAAGTCGAAACTAATTTCCAAGAAAGTGGTGGGCAGACCCGCCAGATCGGCCTCTGGCCAAAGAACAATTGATTCAGTTTTGGTGGCGATTCAGATCTCACCAATAGAGCATTTGTCAAGCAGTTTTGCAGCACTAAGCCTTCAACCAATGTCAATACAGACGGGCTTACACATCCCAAAAAGGAGTGTTTGTAGAGTCAAGACACCGAGCACTTGGCAACTCAGTGAAAGCACTGATGTGTCGGAAAGTTGGAAAAAAAAAAGATTTATTTTAGATGAGGTGTGACAAAGAGCAGAAGTGACTGGCACTCGAGGTGAAGAGGCACATCGAGCAAAATGGCTGCCGGTTGTTTTTCAAGTGCTGACAGTCAGCGAAGGGGAAGCAGCGTCTTTGTCCTTCTGTTGTGTAGCAGAGGAGGGATAATGGGCGGGAGGAGCGGTGGGGGGGGGGGGGGGGTCTGGATGTTTTAAAGGGACGGACAGTGCTCAGTCTCTTCACGTGGCCCTTCAAAGAGCCCATTTAGAGGATGCAGCCGGTGCCGCATCGAGACAGAGCGCGGGGGATGAGCTCACTGCGACCTCGCTTCAAGTTTCAAAAATTGATGTGGTTCGCGTCGTCAGTGCGGCTTTGTTACATCTATTTTTGTGAGTGGTGCATTCATCGTGCACAGGGCGGTTAGTGTCAGCTGATATGTAGATGTGAAGCTCTGAGCTGCGTGTCAGAGCAGCAGCTGAGAGGTTTGATCGGACCTGGAGCTGCAGAAAAATCAAGAGCGGTCTGACAGGAAGGTGGAGTTAATGCACAGAGCTGTCAGTTTTAGAGCTAATTAGTTTACTGTGGAAGCTGGTTACTCAGATCATCCCATCTAGAAAAGGCAGATGAATCAACTGCAATAAAGAAAAGTTGCATATATTGTCAATAAAGTAAAGAAGTAGTCTCCAGTAAAAGGATCCTGGATCCTATAACAGCTTTTCTGACAAGCAAACTGAACTTAATGTGTAAAGCTGGTCATTATCCTGATGATACATTCAGTTCAGTTACACAGAGACTGGTGCTCATTAGTTAACTGTTTCATTCATTAATAACTTCTGACAGTAACATCATACATGTTGTCTCTTGTGTTTCAGGGAGTGGTACACTAACGGAAACTACCTGGTGCTGCTGGTGACGTTCACCATCATCTTGCCCCTCTCCCTGCTCAGGAACTTGGGTAAGCCGTGCGTCCGTCTGTGTGCTAAAAAGTCGGATGTATTTCTAAACAGGGTTTGGTGAGTTGGTGACACATTCACACGTGTGGCCGACTTCAAAAAAATAAAAAGGGTCCAAAAATGTTCACAGCTTGAAGTGAAGTGGAAAAAAAATACCACAGCTTTAAAGCCAAAGCCTGTCGTAAAATCGGTAGCTCATGTTTGTTTTTTTCCACCACCCCCCCCACCCCCCCCACCCCCCCAGGTTACCTTGGTTACACCAGTGGTCTCTCCCTGCTCTGCATGGTGTTTTTCGTGATCGTGGTGAGTACAGCCTACCAGTTTCCTCATTCCACACACACGCACACACACACACACACACACACACACACACACACACACACACCCTCTCTGAAGCATCCTGTTGTGCCAGATGAGTCTTAGTCAGAGAGAACATTTGAGTTTTTCCATGAAATCTGTCGCTCCCCTCCTCCCCACATGGAAGAGCAGGATTCCAGTAATGGGAAATGCAGGAAGCCAATGTCACAAAACACTGAAACACAACAAAGTGAAATAGTGAAACTGAAATGTGGCTGCATCTTTGGTGTATTTTAAAATTGGATTTGGGGATCCTGACTGTTTTTTCACCTGATTTCTCACAGTAGCCTGGTCTCAGTGAAAGTTATTTATTTCCCATGAGGATTTCAAAAACTTTTCAACCAGACAGACTTAAGGAGTTACTCAATTTCAAGCCAAAAAAACTCATAAAACCCCGCCTTGTCCTTCCAGGTGATCATCAAGAAGTTCCAGATCCCTTGCCCTCTGCCTGAAAACGTCAGCGCTTTGAATGAAACCATGAGCAAGTTGCTGAACACGACCTTGTCCCACCCCAACAACAGCGCCGTGGACTACAGCGAGGACGCGTGCACGCCGAAATACTTTGTCTACAACTCGCAGGTGCAGCTCTTTGACATGCAAACATCTGGAGAATTTAAGTTTGTGCTAAAAGCTAGTTCTGTTTAGTAATGTTTGGGTGTCGGCCTTTTTTTTTGTTGTTGTTGTTTTTTCCAGACTGTCTATACTGTTCCCATCCTGACCTTCGCCTTCGTGTGCCACCCGGCCATCCTGCCGATGTACGAGGAGCTCAAAGAGTGAGTGCTTTCGTTTCGTCATGTTCCCCCAAACTACCGACCGCAGCTGCTTCCTTATCAGCGCTTTCCCCGATTTTAAAACCCAAGAAATTTATCTCTAAGATTACTGTGTGCTTGCGTCTAAATGAAACACACCTCCTCTCTCCTAAAACAGCCGTTCCCGCAGAAAGATGCAGGGTGTTGCCAACGTGTCCTTCCTGGCCATGTTCATCATGTATCTGCTGGCCGCCCTCTTCGGATATCTGACCTTCAACCGTAAGTCTCGGGGGGGTTTGATATAAATATGTTCACTGAATCTATTAGCTGAAGAGTTTTGGGAGTTTAGCTGATTCTGTAACTGAAATTTAAACAAAAAATGAATCAGTAAATGCAAGGAGAACCTCAACTCATGTGGAACAGACTGACCAGAAAGCAACAAAGAGTTAATCCAAGCGGTGCGGGTTTACAAGCAGTCAATGTCCCTGAATACTGAATGTCAGAATGGATCAATCATTCAAAGTTAAGGGAGGAAGTCTCCAGGTCCAAACTAAATACAGAGTAACCCTCCTAGGACAAAATGCTCAGGACAGGACTCGAGGCCTGTTACGTAAGACTGTGAAAAAATCCACCTGTTGTCGCTGCACAGTGCGCCAGCATTTTTGCGTTCCTGTTTGTTTGACAGGAGCGAATGTAAAGTTCCTGGAACATCAGACCGGTTATACAAGAGCACGATAGACTTCCTCAAACCGCCTTGACAGGGCAAAACCTGATGTGGGGACGGTGAATAAGTCCGAAGCCAGGGAGAGTACAGATTGAGAAATCATCGTGACTCTTGTTCCAACATGCTTGGGCGGTGTTTGCCGCCTTTAGGACAAGACAGAGGGCGCCAGCCAAGTTGAGCCACTCATGGTGAAAGTGTGGGAGTGGAATAGATTGCAACACTGATGTTTAAATGGAGGGAACAAATGTTAGAAAACTATGTTGTGGCATATGCAGAACAACCAGCTCTCTGTGCTGATGTTTAGCTGGTGTAATGTTTGCACCTTTCACGTTTTCATAACAGACACAGTAAAAAAGTGTTATGGATCACTTCAATCAGCCAACTCACTATCTCCAGTTCTGGCAGCTTTACAGCCGTTTTTTTTTAAAACTCTCTTTACATCAAAGGTCCATATTTACTCTTCTCCTGTGTTTTATTTAAAGTCTTGATCCATAAAAAGATATATTTGTGGTCTTCAGAACGAAAAACCTCCTCAATGTAGTTTTACATCTCCTCTCTCAGGCTTCTCTCTGGAGCTTTATAAACAGCAGGTCAGTGAGCCAATCAGAAGAGAGGAGGTTCTGAGCCTCTCTTCTGATTGGCTGACTGTTTTATGAGTAATTGAATAAACATATAGCAGATTTCAGGTAAACACTCTGAGAAACCAAATCCTGCAAGGTTGGATGGTGGTTCCAGGTTCAGAGGGTGACTGCTTTGTTGTGACATCACAAAGTTACAGAAGTCCTGACGGCTGGTTTTAAGACCGAGACCTGCTTTATAATCAAACTACACATGGAAATCCACCTTTCTACTATATGGGACCTTTAACGTATGTCTTTACCTGTTGTGTTTGTGAAGTACTTCAGCTCTAACAGGTCTCTCTTGTCTTTCCACACAGTGCGCGTGGAGCCTGAGCTGCTGCACACCTACTCCAAAATCTACCAGTTTGATGTGGTCCTGCTGATCGTCCGTCTGGCCGTGCTGACCGCCGTCACCCTCACCGTCCCTGTGGTGCTCTTCCCTGTGAGTGTCAAAGAAGTCAAGCTCAGATCTTAGACTATTAGTCAGGAGAATTAAGTGGGTCATGTCAGATAACCTCTCTTTTTGTCTCTCTCTCTGTGTAGATTCGTACCTCCATCAACCAGCACCTGTCCTCCTCTAAGGAGTTCAGCTGGATCCGCCACTCCATCATCACCGTGGTCCTGCTGGCTGGCACCAACGCCCTGGTTATCTTTGTGCCCACCATCAGGGACATCTTTGGCTTCATCGGTGAGTGTTTGTGTGTGTTAATGTGTACGATGATAAAAATAAATGTAAAAAGTTGCTCAGATACAAAATCTTGTGACTAAAATGACATTTTTCTTTCATCTCCCAGGTGCCTCTGCTGCTGCCATGCTCATCTTCATCCTGCCCTCGGCTTTCTACATCAAACTGGTGAAGAAGGAGTCCATGAAGTCTGTGCAGAAGATCGGGGTAAGGAGTTGGTTCTTAATACACGTCACACACACACACACACACGTCAGCGAATAACTGGAAAGCAAATTGACAGTTTGAATCAGTCGCTCTGCTTGAACACATCAGCTAAATGTGAGGTTGTTTTCCTTCTCCAGGCCACCCTCTTCCTCCTGTGCGGCCTCGTGGTCATGATCGGCAGCATGACCCTCATCATCTTGGACTGGATCCACAACGCCACAGCCAGCCCAGACGCCACAGCCATCCCAGACGCCACAGCCAGCCCAGACGCACACCCCAACGGACACTAAAGCTCCGCCTCTCCTGCTGCAGCCTGCCGGAGGAGGGAGAGCGGGACGCTTCCAGCACTGGACTGCTAACGACCACGCAACCAACGAAGATCGAAAAACCTATTGTAAAAGAAGAAAAACACAAAGAACTCACTTGATGCTCGGCTTTGACTTCCTGAGCAACAGACCATTGCCATTCCAAGAGAATGTATCCAAACTTTGTACAGTTTGCTGTTATAGGCCACAAAGATGGTGTTTTACTTGCTTTCTTCTTTTTATTGTAGCTTTTTTTTTTTTTTTCATTGTCGTTTTTGCTCGTTTTTACTCTTTAATGTTTTTTTTGTGTAGTTATTGGTACAGCTGAAAACAAATATTTGAAGGTGCCTCATAACAGAGATGACATAGTCTTAGAGTTCAAAATGCAGCTTACACTCAGGTACGGTGTTGTTGCGTTTGGCGTGAGTGTGGCTGTGACCTCGGAGTCTTGCTGAGAAAAGTACGTGAATCTCCCGAAAAAGGTCGACAAGAGGCAACAGACTTGAACGTTTATCCTCCTCAAGGACAATTAAGTTCCTTCCAACATTTGTTTCTTTTCCTTTTTTTTTCCTTTTTTTTTTCCTTTTTTACTTTGCCAAAAATGTATTTGTAAAGCATCTTTGTATATTGAAAGCACTTACTGTTTAGCACACTTGTGAAAAAAAAAAACAGATTTGTCAGTTCTGACAGGCGAGGCCTAACACACCGCCTATTCAGTATTCGTACCAAGGCTTTGTGACCTTGCTTATAGTGTCAGCTTTCCTTGTAAAACATAGTGTAAGTCAACAGAACCTGCCTTCTTCTCAAACCCGACACTGGGAGCTGCAGAGTATCTCACGAGAGGACTCTAATGAAACTGTATTAACTCTTAAAAACCTGCTGAAGATCTTGTTGGAATAGCGTGCGCGGCGACAACACTACTGCTTCGAGACCTGGAGGCCGCCGAGCCTTCAGTTCCACCTCCCCATCCAAGGGTGGCGGGAAACTGAAAATTTTTTTCTTTATGGGAGAATACTTTGAATTTGACCACATGCAGTGGTTGTAATTTACCTGTTAAACTTGCAAACAAAAGAAAAACACAAAAAAAAAACCAAAAAAAAAAAAAAAACACCTAAAAACTAGAAGTCAGGTGTGCTCCGTAACACCAACAACCAAACATGTCAACTAGCTGAGGAACGCCTCCGTCAGAATATTACGAGTGTTTTTTTTAAGTATGGCTGCACAGATTCCTGCTATCGAAAATGTGTCACAATGAAGAACTTGAAAGCTCGACGTGGACCCACATCCTCATCGAGTCGTGAGCCTGTCATCTGACGGTGCACTGTGCTTCCAACACTAACGTAACACGTCACCAAACTGTTATTGTCCAACATCTATTTATGGAAAACCGTGAAATCAATGTAATTTAATCTATTTTACTATATTTATATAATATTGTATGTATATATATATGTATATATATCTACTGAGTTCAACTGTATATACGCTTTGTTTTGTTTTAACTTTTTTTTTTTTTCTGTTTTTTTTTTTAAACAATAATGAATTGAAACTGTAAAACAAAAATTGAAAAAGCCCAAGCTGGTGAATCTGTGACATTGAATTTCCTCTGATGCAGCGGAGCTTCTACTGTTAACTCTGACTGAATTATCCTGAATTATCCTCCTGTGTTGATTCTGTGAAAACCATGTTACATGTGGAAACAGCGGAGAAAGTGGCAGCAGTCTCGTTTTCCTTTTTGGCCCCTGAACACGAACCCGGATTAGCAAAATGTTCTTTACGCACGTCTTGGTGAGAGAGTACGTCAGCCATCTCTTGACCTCAGGAGCAAAGAGGGCTTTGCCCACCAGTGTTACACTCTTGTTTCAATGAAACACCATGTATATCCTGTAATTAATGTCTGATTAAAATCAAAGATAATCTATAGCATGGGCTGCTGGTGCTCTTTGTGTCCTTTGTCAGCTTCTTCTTGTCTGTGAATGTGGTTTATGAGGACACGGTGTTCAAACTGGTCACATTAGTGGACTTACACCAGGTCCTCCATCATGCAGTTGACAGTGACCTTCAAATGACTGGTCGAGTGGTTGTCAGAATGCCAGTCAACCTAAACAGAGGCGGCTAACTGTTAAACCTTATTAATGAGAAATAAAATCCAAATACATTTGATTTTAAAGAATATGAACTAGAGTTTTTGAAAGAAAATATCAATCACTTACCAAGAGGAAAGAAAAATAGATCTCACCTTATTGTTTTGATCTAGTTTTTAGCTTCTACCTGAACACACATTAAACCTTTCAGACAGCATTGTGGCCCCTTATTTAAACTTATACATTAGTGCTACAACCTATTAAAGATACATCCAGCATTAATACTGTACAGATATGACAGAGGTATCGTTAATATTTAAGAAATCTCTCTGCTTTTTTTATTCCTCTTCTGCATCTGATCATGAACTAATGTCCAATTAAAATCCAAGATAAACTGAAACATAATGCTGATGTTTCTTCATCCTGCGGCAGCTTCTTTTTCTCTGTGTAATTGTGGTTGATGGGACATGAAGTTAAAACTGCTCTGGACGTTACTTAATGAAGTCCTCCATCACACAGTTATTAACACAGACTTTAAAACGTCTGGTGAGGTGGATTTCAGATTTATATTCCACCTCAGCACGGGCCTCTCCCTCTCTGAGTGTGTAAAGGAAATATTTATACAGTTACTCAGAACTGTGGATTTGTAATTATCCTCAGAGGAACAGGGAAATCTAACCAAGCATGACCGGAGCGCTTACCTCTGGGATGAGTCACTTTTCTCTTGACAACACTGCCCCCTAGTGGTCATCAGAGCGCACAGCACAGCTCCGTTTGTGGCGCTCTCAGATTACATCTTTGTGTGGCTGCAGATTTTCAGAACATAGTGACAGTGAGCCGCTGCGATTTCCCAGAGTCAGGGTGTGTGATTCATCCAAACTGTTTAATGTGACCATCAGACCAAAACCCCACAGATTCATTCATCTATCATATATGACAGAGGTGTCACATGCTCATGTTTTGAGAACCTGGAACCAGAACGCGTCTGACAGCCTTGCTTGAAAATGACTGAAAATAGTTCATTTAGTCTAAATACAACTTCATGTGTTTGCAGAAGACCAGGCCAGGGAGGTTTATACTGCCAACCTATTCTGCACATGTACAAATTATTATACTCATGCCTATGGTCATCATTGTAGACCTTAATCATTGTGCGGTTGGTGAAAGCCATGGTGAACCCACTCGACTGTGTGGTCGCCTGGCGTCCCGCCCCACTCTCCTGTTAGCTGTGTTACATCTGTTTTTATAGTTTGACACGTCACAGTAGGATAAACACAGGTGTAAATAACAAAGTTAAACATGGCTGTATTCCGTTTAGCTGCTTGACTTTCAGAGTCCTGGATGTAGTGCGCATGCTGGCTCACTGGGACGCTTGAACAGAAATTAGCTACTGAGAAAATATGTTGTTCTGCATAAAAACAGGCTGTTATTAGTTCATGGAGTCTGGTAACATCATGTCATTCCCCGCGCAGCTCCACCCAACGTCAGCCCGACACCCTGAGGTCCAGGTTGATTGAAGAGACCTGCGTGGGTGTACAGCGCTCTGGTAGTTGTTTCCATGGATAATTTAAGGGAGAGAGAGACCTGAATGGACACGCACACATCACCGCACCAACCCTAGTGTGAAAGGCGTTTGTTGGGAAAAGAATTGAGAAAACACCACGGCTCAAAGATGGAGACGGAGGAGGGAAATCCTGCCATATTTAAAATGTTGAATGGCGGCGTTTCCTCTGACAAACACACGAGCTTCAGGAAGCAGCTAATTTATTTCACTACTCTCTGGATACTTTGCACAGTTCATGTTCACGCATTGACATTTATTACACATTCAGGCAGGGTGTGGGGTCAGTGTCACCTGATCAGCCCCCCCGGGACCTGCGCCTTACGTTACACACTCGCTGCTGATTGGCTGTCCCCACTTAGCGTCTCCTCAGCCAATCAGGGCCCTGATTACAATCACACTCATCAGATTCCAGCCCGTCACAGGGCCACAGAGATTAATAAAGGCAATGCACTGTATCTTTAAACTAGGCTTTCCTCTGAAACATTATATAATATTTAAAAAAGAACATTGACAATATTCAATTAATAAGCGATGCGATCAGGATGCCACGGAGGAGAAATTCATCGTACCAGCCGGCACCCTGGGAGGGGCTCTCCACTACATGAGCTGGCGTCATTCACTGAGCGTTGCATCTTTAGTATCAACTGTCCCCCCCACCCCACCCCCCCACGCTACCCTGCGCTGCTTACAGTAGTTCCCAAGCCACGTGATCTATGCAAAATAAAGGGCTCTTGCATTACAATTTCTGATTGGGTCATTCTTTTTTTCTAACAAAATATGAAAATCTATAGAAAAAAATCTTCATCATTCAATAAAAGGTACAGATATCAAAAAAAGAAAAATGTTGGCGCTCCGTCATCTTTCAGTTTGGAGGCCAGATTCCAGCTTGAGGAAATTGCACTTGAGCAGCTGAATGGGTCAGCGAGGGCGTCGCCGCGCCGGCAGCAGGGCAGAGGTTCATTTCTTTCGGGCGTGCTTGTATTTGTCCACGTAGGCCTTCACCAGGTTGGCCACCTTACTGGAGTTCACCTCACCACTCTTACTGTGACACACCTGAGGGAAAAAAAAAAACACAGTACAGGTCAAACAAACATTGGTGTGTTTAAGTGTGTTTAATCAACATAAGAAAACTGCAGCTAATCTTTTCTTGTTGCTGCGTGTGTGTTGAGATTAAAAAGTCTTGCAACGTGCAGTGTACTGTAAGAACCCAGATGGTTCACGTGGACCTGAGGAGCCGAGTGATTAAAGTGCTGCTTCTCTGGTAGGACTTCACACAGAAATGACCAAGGATGGTTTTTTAGAAGCTCATCCTACACTGTGTATAAGTGAGACGTGTTTACCTTCTCCACTGCTTTGCGGACGATCTCCTTGTACTCCTCCTTGGTGATTTCCTTCTTTTGGTAAAAAGGTTTGATGGCTGTCTTCACTTCATTTATAGCTTTCTCTTGGATTTGTTGTTTCTAGAGCAGGAAGATTCAGAGTCAGACGGACTGAAAATAAAACACTCTATTGTAAGAAGGTGACAGGAGAACTGTGGCCGCAAGTTACCTTTTCTTTTTTGGAGCTGTCGGCTTGAGCCTTGTTATGACCAGGCTGAGTTGTAGAGGACGGCAGCACCTGGCTGGGTGCTGGCTGTCCCTGTGTCGCTATGGCAACACCAGCTTTGGTAGGGGTGGGAAGCAGGGCGGGTTTCCCATAACCCGCTATGGTACTCGCCATCTAGGGCAAACCAGAAAATGAGAATAAGTGTGTGCTTAAGAACAGAAAGAACTTTACCTTCTTATTTTAACTTAAGCTATTTTAATTTAACAGACATGCAGGATGTAGAACTTAATCCCAACACACCATCAGCAGTAGTCCTGTCTACGTCCTAGTTTACAGTACCTGAGTCATGTGGCCATCAGGCTGAGCTGCCGCTGTCTGGCTGCCTTGCTGCATGGGGGGAGGCGGCGGGGGAGGAGGGGGGAGGCCCTGAGCGCCGACAGCGGGCACCTGAAGCAGTGGCACAGCAGGGTGGAGGTGCACGGGGACCTGAGGGGGCATCGCGTATGGCGCTGCGGGCTGCAAGCTGACGGGCAGGGCTCCTCGCGGGCCCTGCATGGGGTAGTGATGGTGAAGAACATTCAGCTGAGGATGAGGAGGAATCACGTTCATCACCGGCACCGGAGCGTTACCGGGGACCGCCTGGGGAGGGGGCTCACTTTTAGTGGGATCTGAAGAGTAAAAGAAACAAAATAAAGGAACCGTCAGAAAGAACTTTTGAACCTGTATGAAAACTAAAACAGTCAAATTTACCATTTGATTTCGACTACTGTATATTTATACAGATGTTCAATCAACAG
The DNA here is from genome assembly GCF_021018895.1 of Seriola aureovittata. Taxonomy (NCBI): domain Eukaryota; kingdom Metazoa; phylum Chordata; class Actinopteri; order Carangiformes; family Carangidae; genus Seriola; species Seriola aureovittata. Next base: position 4,548,854 of record NC_079385.1, read on the forward strand.
AAAATGTGGCAGGAAATGCTCCGTTAATGGTAGAATCAAACCAGTAGCCTCTCATCAAAAACAGTTAAACAACTGAGACTTTCAAAGGAATAAATTAATAACTTCAAAGAAATCACAATTTAATCTAAAATTGAAAAGTGCAGGTGCCTGGAGGTAAATTTTGGTTGGTTTTCGAGCCTGTTCACAGTTGTGCTACAGCTACTGAAATTATCTTCTTCTCCTGGCATCAAAGAGAACATTAACCCCAAACACCACCCCTACTGCTCCTATGTTAACGTCTCCATGTTCTCAAGCAGAACCTCCAGTGTTTCTGTGGAGTGATAACTAAACAGGAAGTCCTGGTTTTCAGTTGTGGAGAGACTGACGAGGACTGACCTGCTGCTGTCGGCTGCTGCTGCTGCTCCTCCTCTTGTCGGTTCCAGCCTCCTGGTCCTCCTCTCTCCCTCTTGGAGTAATAGTCCTGAACGTCAGCGGGGAGCGTCCTCCTGACAGCCCAGCTTGATGCTGATGACCATCCTGACCGGTCCAGCATAGAGTCACTGGGCTCGGACTCTTTCCTCCGGCCGCCGCCCCGGTTCTCATTGAAGCGACTGTACGCGTCATTCCCTGAATTGTTGCCTGTACCTGAGAAGTTGTTTCTGGGCTGCCAGCGGTTGTCGGACGTTTCCTCCTGTTGATTGTAAAAGCCGCGGTTGCCGCCGCCGCTGCCCCGCCCTGCACCCCGGCCACGTTCAAACCCTCCCCGGCCCCCCCGGCCGCGTGTCTCTCCCCTGTTACTGCTACTGTTGCGGTTGTCTTCCCAGCGTGACCCGCCACTGAAGCCAGAGTCCCGGTTCCTGCTCTCGGCTTCACCACGAGTCTTTTCTGTAACCCAGTCAGGATTTTCTGACCAGCCCTGGCGATCAGGGGAACCTTCTGTGGGCACGCCGTTTTCAAAGCGGCTAGTGCCTCCATGATACCTCCGTCCCTCACCACCAGAGCCGCTACCCTGCCCCGACCTCCACCCACCCCTGCGCTCCTTCCTTTGCGGAGACTGCTCTCTGGATGCCGGCCCCCAATCGGGGCTGGGCCCCCGTCTGTAGGACCTTGTTCTGGATCGAGACCTGGACCGAGAGCGGGACCTAGATCTGGAGCGACTCCTCGATCGCCTTCTCCTCCTCTCACGACTACGGTCCCTCCTAGAATAGTCTCTCTCACTGTCCCGGTCCCTGTCTCTTTCTCTGCTGCGAGCCCGGGAGGAGTGGCTGGAGGGCGGGCTGCCGTCACGTTCCCTGGACCGTGAGCGCGAGCGCCTGGATGGTTCCCGCTTGGATTCCCTCTTTGGTGACCAGGTGGAAGATGGCGAGTGGAAGCGAGAGCGCCGCTGCCTGCTGTTCTTCCTCTCTTGGCTTTTCTCCCTCTCCCGTTGGTCCTTGCAGCTCTCGTCCTTGGCGACCTGGCTTTCAGAAGAAGAGGGTCCCGCAGCAGCCGGGTCAGCACTCTCCTTTGGTGGCTCCGAAATGGGATTGTTCCCATGCTCACTCATGGGCGAACTGCAGTCCATGGGGACGACATTATTGTCATCCTTGGATGGACTGTCAGCCTTGGTTCCTTCCCCAGAACTGTCCACCACTGAAGCTTCTTCTGACCCAATTGTTTTCGTCTCAGTGTCCTCAGAAGCTTTTGTCTCGGGCTCGGCCACGTTTTCCTCTGACTCTGCAGCAGAGGGAGAACCAGGAAGTGTCAAGCTCTCATATGACTCTGCCTTCATTTCCTTTGGAGATTCTTCTTCACTGTCGGCTTCTTTTGACTCGCTGCAAATCTCCATTTCATCATCCTGCTCAGTTTGCTCATCACAGTGTGGAGACATCAGGTCTTCCAGAAGAGCATTCTGGGAGTCGGAGGGTGATGGAGAAGACCTTTTCTCAGAGTCCTCGTCTCCACAGGACACAGGGCTGGCTGGCTCTTCTTCCTCTATTTTGCTCTCGTCACCCTCAGAGCATGAACCAGGGCTGTTAGGAGCCACGTCTGAGGGACAAGACAGGTCCTCATCTCCCTCATCCGGCTTCTCTTCTTGTTCATGTTCATTAGCTTGTTCCTGAGTCTCATCACTGTCCTGTTCCACATCTTTACTCTCTGATTCTGCACCCTCTTGCTCATCGGCAGAGTTGAACCCGTCCTGGTCCTGGTCTGCATTGAGGCTCCCTTCAACATCAGACTGCTGTTGCTCTGAGTTGTTTGCATCCTGTTCTTTGTCTGTTTTGTCTTCTTCCTCCTCCTCCTCCTCCTCCTCCTTCTCCCTGTCGTCACCTCCGTCACCCTCTTCCTCCTCCTCACTTGCTCCCGGGCTGCTAACGAATTCAGGAGAGCGTTTTTTTCTTGTTGTGGCTTTCCGCTTGCCGCTAGCCTTTCGGTTTGTTACCTGCTTGCCCTTCCTCTTGGCTGGTGCCTGAGAAGTCTTGACCGGTTTGGCGGACTGGTTGGTAGACGAGTCGGAGTCTGATGAACTGGACTGAGGCAGTGATGAGGGGTCAGACGCGGGAGTCTCTTCCTGGGTTTTACTGTTGCGTCCAGATCGCCTGGTTGGTAGAGACTCAGCCTCTTTGGTGGGAGCTTTGGAGGTCGAGGCTCGGCTGTTTCTCTTCTCTCCTCCTTTGGGACATGTGATTGCGCAGACAACCCCCTCGAACACTGTCGGAGAAAGAACCCAACATATTTACTAACAGAATCAGGGATTTGACATCTAGATTGGCAAAATCTATGAACACAGATTTGCTAAACTACAACCCTTACTCTCTTTTTCATTGGCAAAAAGTAGCTGTGAACAAACATTCAGCTAGCAGCTTCTTATTCTTAGCCGGTGCTGACTGGAGCTTTCACAGATTAAAATGGAGAATTCACTGCCAGCAGGAGGTCATATCAGTTTACGCTAATTAAACGGTAATGTAGCTTGATGCTGTCTGTACTCGCCCAAAGATCATTTGTGAAGGAAAGACACTTCACTCTGTGGCACCATCTCTCAATTCTGAGTGGACTCCCTTTTTGTAGTTCCAACAACTTCAACAGAGTGATGCGTCTTCTCTCCAGCTGAGCGTTTCACGTCAGTTTCAGGCGGATAAAGCTCCCACTTAAACTTTCATTCATGTCATACCAATATTATATGTTGACCAATCTAATGCTTTGAACCAAGACCTCCAGTACTTGAATGAACTAGCTCATGACATCATGATGCTGCTAATGATACTTCATTGGCGGATCAGGATCGGTCCACACACACTGATTGCAACATCCCTAATGTTAATATTACACACTGTAGCATTGCAGTTTGTTGCTTTATAATATATGAACATGTGAAAACATAAACAGGACACTGTATTCACATATTTGTTTCTAGTCTATTTAGACTATTTAAATCACTGATAAACTTCCTGCTTCCTCTTTCATGACATTACTTCTCAAAACAAAAATCTCTACCATTTGCACAGTGTGTGTGAAAGCCCTTTAGAAATTTAAATGTGAAGAACACATCAAAGAACCCAACTATCAGATCTTTCAAATGATACCTCATGAAGAAATTTTACTTTTTATTTGTACAAAGTTATATGTTATAACAAGCTTACGTTCCATCAGCCATCACACAAAAGGATATCCACAACGATGTGTCAGACGTGACTCACCAAAATGTCCGGAGCCAAACAGGGAGCTGGAGGTAAAGGGAGATGAGCAGATACCGAATGGAAACGAACTGTGGTTCCAACTGGCGGGATGGAAACTCTGCCTGTGTAACAGACGGTGAGAGAATCAGTGACTGAACTAGTAACAAAAACTTTCTCCTGATTTTGCTTGTTAGTTTCCCATTATTGTATCATCATCACTTTACAGTTTCAGTTACAACTTAACTGGCCACATACTGTGTATCCAAAGTTCTGTTTGTATGGATGCTGATTACCGTGCATGAACCAGGCTGAAAACTGGACAATTGACCCAAACATGCAAGTAGGAGACTTAAATCACAATAATGAGGAAAATGTCCCTCACAAAACGGTGCCATCACCAGTCTGCTTAAGAATGAAAGCTCCTGGGACTCAGGATAACTGACTGGTCTTTGCTCCTCTGGGGTTTTCATTCCACTGACACTGGTGTGGCTCATTCTGAAACGTTACATGAACTGGACTGTGGGAAAGAGGACAGATACTAGTATTTCTGTGCGTCTATGTGCTAAGTATTTTGACTGATTAATACAATCAATTAAACAGTTAAAATATGCAGGGATATCAGTACCATCTGAGCTGGTATTCTCTACCATGGGTCTGACAGTTAACAGAGTGACATCGGACGACCCCCACAGCTGTTGACATGTTGCCATTTCTGAATAAAAACCAGTAGACTAGCTGCCCGCCATGCTGAAGCCTGGCTATTACACCAGAAGTCAAGAAACTCTTCTGTTCCTCTGCTCTTTTTGTAAACACACATAGAGCTCATCTTTGTAATAACCTCATGAACTCCTGGATAAACGGAGCGTCACTTCTTCTGCAACAATGAAGTTAAGAGGACCATCGCCCACAGTTTCAGCATCCTCTCAAGAGGGAGTGTTTGAAAACGCAATCCTGACGATGTCATCCAGGTTATCTCGGACTGAGTTTACTGGCTACATTTTTTAGCACGAGTCACAAACTGAGGGTGAGGAGTTTGAAAGAAGTGGACATTCAGGAGGCAGAGGATGTCTAATGAAAGATGCTATAAAGCCATATTGGCAGTGAGCTGGGATTTCAGTACCTCGAGGTGCCATTAGCAGGGATGGGAGCAGCAGGAGAAAGCCACGGACAGTCTTGCGCCTTGGGTTTGCACTGTTTGAAACCATCGTCATATGGGATGTCCTCTGTCACCCAAACAGGCTCTGCACTGCAAGAAGATGAGAAAAAAGATAAGAGTTATTTATGAAGAACTTCCAAAATGTTCGAACAGCATCACTTACACTTCAGCTGCAAAAATATAGTCTGATGTTGCATCTGCTCTAAACAACATTACACAGATTTGTTTCAGTTATATTATGTCAATGTTGGACACTGATGGGAAATACACATACAGCTGGTGTGGGAAAAATTAAATAAACAATGTAATAATGTGTTCAAATTGCAATCAGACCATTGGAAGCAATGTACCCTGCACTCCAGCAGGGGGCCTTCTTAAAATGCACTGTCCCCCTGACCTAATAACCTCTCTGTAAAATGGGATACTGTAACTGTCTTACAACTAGTGAGACGCACTGCAGATAGTCATCACACCAAAGCACCTTATTCCAGACTTCTGGCAGAAAACACCAACAGTGTAATTTTCTTAATTAACCGTAATCTAATAACTCACTGAGGGAAGTGTGACTTACATGTCCTGCGTTGATGTGGTTGTTAATGAGACACAGGGAGACAGTGACCAAGTACAGCATTCTGTTCCTCTCACCTGGATAAAATACATCAAACACTAATGAGATTTAACATTACAGTCATGCACATGAGACAATGTAAAAGGAGCGAGTGAAAAAACGCACCTTTTTTCTGCTTAGAGAGGAGGGGTCTTCATCGTTACCTGGAAAAGACAGTTACAGACTGTTAGATCTTCCTGACAAAATGTGAGCAAGTCCCACATGTTTCTGGAGAACGAGGGGATTAACATACATTTCCTCACAAGTCCTTTTGTTTTGGCGTCTGCCGTCCTCTCCACCTTTTGTCGTCTCAATCTTCTTGTCGGCTTATTTCTGAAAAGAAAACAACAGCTAAATATTTCTAGTATTGGTTTCCTAAAAGAAAACTGATTTCAAATAAGACAAATTATTCTAAATAAATAATAAAGAAAAATAATTTTAACCTACTACATTGCTTTTCCCTGATTGTGATTGATTAAATAGAGTATTTTCTTCAGTTTCTGTAAAGCAAAGACCTTATGATCCTATGAAGAAAAAAAAAACTCACTTGAGACAGATTTTTTGTCCGGTATTTCTACAGCAGCAGCTCTCAGCTTCAGGTTGAGTTGCTCGCTTCTTCACAGGAACCTTCAAACAACAATGACAGAAGGACATTCAGGACACTACATTTTAATGCAAAACTGTAAATAGGTTGCCTGATACAGTGTACAATCAAGGCTCTGTGTGCTCAGCTGAGAGCGGACCTGGTGCGAGTTTGACATGTCTGACTGACAGCTGACCCGCTGGGGCACAGAGACACAATGTAAACAAACTGACTGGAAACTGCGGCTTTGAAAGCAAGAAACCACATCATTTAACATCTTAACTGAAGTTGATCAAAGTCCTCCAAAGTGCAAACTAGTCAGCTAGCAAATAGAGACACATGAAGAAACAGCATGCAGACTGGTCTATGCACCGACAGAGGATAACCTTTTTACACCAAAATTAGCAGGAATAAGCTGTTTTGTATAAAATGCGGGGCAACAGGCTAAAAAGGCGATTGACTCATTTTACACTTCCAGACGGGTTTGCCTTTCTGTCCGGAGAGGATATACAAATGTAGGAAACCGTGTCATCACATGCTGTTACAGAGCACACACACTCAAACACAGATGCATGAGAGAAAGAGTGAGCTGTTAGCTGCCTGCAAACTGGTAAAACTTCACATCTCATCTGCAGCTTGGTGCTCCAGTCAGTGTCGGAGCCTCCTTGTGAGACGCTTTGATTGGTGATAGTGTGTTTTTAAAACTTATTTTGGGGCTGTGGCTCACTCTCTCCTCCCTGAGCTCAATGTAGCAGCAGTGTTTCTGGTTTAACAGCACTGTGCTGGACAGGTGACAGGTGTGTTTACAGTGTCTGTGCTCTGAAAGACGTCACAGCTCAGAAAAGGGGCCAAAATTTGCATGTTCACCCAAGTTTTGTCTTTACATCAATGCTGATCGGAGTCGATTAATACTCGTGTCTACTGGGTTTGACCTGGGTCTGAATGCCGATTGTACGCTTTTCCATTGCCAACAAAAGCCCGATGTTTGCAGGTCTTAGCATTTTTTTTTTTTGACAAGTGGAAAAGGGGCTTAAGAGAGAATATGCACTTTCCAGAGCAGGTCATTTCAGCTGAACTTTAACATAAAGCATCTTACTGAGTTGGATTACTGACCTGAACACAGCTCAGATTCCCATCCCATCTGTAAACATTAGTGAAAGGTCTTCTGTCCACTGGGCAGGAAGGAGCCATCTGTAACTTCAAAGTAAAGTGAAGAAACCAAACATTATAAACACATATGTACTAAGATAAGAGGCACATCGTTTAAAAGTAAAAACAATGACATGAATGCTTAAGCCACCAACATGTGGAACATAATAAACAGTGGTAAAAACTAAATCACACTATTTTAAATTATGCTTTATGCTTGTACTACTGTATGGCTAGTTTACATGGAATTGAAATTTTAATGGCGCAGCATTGAGCCATACCTCAGCCCATGTGAGAAGACATCTGAGGCAGAAGACGTGGCAGCAGCTATCGGGCATGGCGAGCTCGCCACCGGCCAGGACGCCCAGACATATAGGACACCTCTCCGCCTCCTCAGCATCCGTCCCGTCAGGCGGACCCTGGCCGCCTAAAAATACAGGTGAAGAGACAGATTTTTTATGATGCATGATCTGATATTTTCTAATCTCGCAGAAAGACCACAACATGGAGCCTTCAACATCACTCACCACTTCCAGCTCCAGTCATGTCCGGCCCCGGGCTGTCCTGATCACCACTACAACACAGAGAAAAGACAGAGAGAAAATGAAGATGGAAGTATTGCTGACAAAGAGGAGAGGAGTCCAGCTGATGAGGAACACCAGGTTATGTACTTTGTTTAGTCCACTGGGAAATTAAACTTAAAATGCATCATTACAGCAGCAGAAAGACTTTTTAAAAAAAAGGCTCGGCCAATAAAGCTGAATGTGATAAAACACAAAGTTGTAGTCATGACAGTAGACAAAATTTTTCAGCAAAGAAGCTCCAAATTCGAACGCGTGGCTGCTTCACACATCTTCAAACCTGCAGCACAGAAGATCAAAACAACTACGACAGTTACAAGGTGGGCGTCAAGATTAGTGTCAGCAATTCGGTATCTGACTAAATGTGAAATATAGTCACAATCTGCCCCTCTGATACTGAGTTATGGTGTTGAATAACGGGGAGAAAAGTGTTTCTGTACAACATTATGTCACAGATAATATGTCATCACTTCAACATTATATGCTATTAGACATTTGTGTGAAATGGTGTCATAATTAGCATATGAATTCTTGAGTTAAAACCAAAAAGCCTTTTGTGAGGTTACAGTGAACTTGAGCTTTGACCAACAAATTCTATTCAGTTCACTCTTGGGTCCAAGTGAAAGTAAAATTTCAAGAAATTCCCTCAAGGTGACACTGAGATGTCGTGTTCACAAGAATTAGACGACTGAACAGACGGACAACCCCAAAACATAATGCATAAAAACAATAAATGCTGGCACCGCCTACACAGACACTTCCGTGACTCCCAAATTAAAAGTACTACTGAGAATCAAAGTACAGACATTTCATTCTTCCAAGACAAAGCAAAAGAAACAGCACAATCATTTGGATGCAGACAAATGGTTTTGTTCAAAGAGTGAGAGAGGTTCAAAGATGGTTGTTGTCACGGTCTTTCAACCAATAAAAGAGAATGAAAGCCTAAAACAAAATCTGACAGTGTCAGAAATTTAGGATGACCAACTCACAATGTGCCTGCTTCTGCGACCTACATCTACTAACCAACCAATAGGCATGCAGCATGACGGCTACATACATTTATGTACACTAAAAAATACTTAGCTCAAGCCCTTCTTGCAAAATTGCCCCCCCGAGTTTGCACCTGGCTTCAGTGTTTTGCACTTTAGCAGTACAGATGGTTGACATACATTAACTTGCATCATCGCCTACGATTCAGGTGTTATCATCGCACAGTCTACATATATTTATTACATCCATCTTGCATATTGTGGCCTGCAAAAAACTTATAAGATTGATGAAATCTCAGTCTGTAGGCGCCTTTAGAAAAAGAGTGAGGAGCTCAGACATCCAGGGGAGAAGGAAGGATGTCTGGATTTCCTTTCTTAGCCTCCTGTCATGGTGACCCAGACCTGGACTAAGCAGCAGAAAATGGATGTCTGGATGGTATTGACACATTGTCCAAGTCTAACATCCATAGTTTCCAGCTTCCAGTGTCACATTCTCATGTAGCAGAAATAACATTTGCCCTATGTTAGCCGTGAGCTAGCTAGCAATGCACACACAGACTGTGTCTGTGGGTCTCTATAAGATACATTTACAAAGACAAGTAGAAACATTTTCACGTTGCACAGCTGTGTCTTTATGTCAATTTGCAGCGTCCTGGTCAAATTTGCATCTAAAGGTATCTTTTTAATCGATGTAGAATTTGTTAAGACGAGATCTGGAAGAGCTTTTAATGAGGAGCAGCAACTAATTCAACACAAAGCATGTCTTCATCTCATCTTTGCCTGGACCTATACAATTACACCACCTCTAAAATTCACTGTGTTCAGTCTTTAAGGACCAATAAATACAATGGTTTACATCTGCCAACATCTGGGTTGCCCTGGTAGCTCACCTGGTAGAATACATACCACAAACAAAGCTTGGTTAGAGTGGGCTGCTTGTGTTTTCTGTATGCAGTGACGACAGTGTTAAGAAAGCTGAAGAAGACCTTGGCAGGTTTCTCCTTTTCAGTAAAGCACATCAAGCAACATTTTCACTACAAATCATCATCCTCTCACCATGACCACTGCTCTACTTCAGTGAATGAATGAACGTAAACAACCGTACAGCAGTCGCCTCCTATTCAGAAATGAAACCAGGCCAAATAGAAGTTACCTGGATGTAATGTACGGATTACAGCCTGATCACATACATCACATCAAAGAAAAAAAAATCATGTTGCAATTATTTGACAGATGATGCATTTGTGATGATTTCAGTTGGAATGATCTTTCTTTCTTCTTTTTTTTTTTTCACCAAGAAAATAAAAACAAAACAAAAATGATGATTTGATTTTTGTTGGGTCATGTACCAAAAAAGCATGTTCCCTTACATCTGGAGAATATGATTCATAGGCCACGGCATAACTGTAGCACTACTTTATTTATGGTTTTGTTGGTCTGTTGTGACACATTTTACCTTTATCGAAAAAGAAAAAAAACTGCAGCTACTGCAATTTGGATATTGCATTTGCCCACATTGCGATATTGATAATATTTCAAACAATTGTTCAGCCTTAAGTTTTAATAATGCTATAAAATCATTTCAGATGCTTACACAAAAACAAAGAGAATCGAGTAATCCCTGTAATCTATCTGTTATTTACAGAAATATGAGCAAGATATGTAGAGAAAGGGACACTTCACTGATGGAAAAGTAAACTTGTTAGTGCTTCCTGGTGGATAAACTGGTAATGGTCACACTATTTGTGTGACACAAAGTATCTTTGTCATTTCTTTTTCCTTTTGTAAATATTATTGTTGACATTCTAAGCTTCATTACAGATCAGAGTCAGGAATGCTCGACTTCACCTACTTCTAGGATCCATGGACAAGGGAAAAAATCTGAAGAAAACTCCAGCACTACTTATGAGCAACTTTATTGTCAGACAAACGTCTTTCAGCTAATGGCCTTCATCACAGTCACTCTTATTTATTCTTACCTTTACTGACAACAGCACAAACAGACAATAAATGGGTAAGGAGATGGCTGAACATGCAACATATGTTCTTATGCCAGAATCAAACCAGGAACATGACGTGGTATGCATCAACACAACTATTTCCAACTAAAGAAATACCAATATCTTTGGTATATCTGTACTGCGATCTCTTGTAATTTATCAATAATATATATGTGTGATAAGTTCATTTCCGCCGATATCTTGGCCAGGCTGTTGTGAGGGATTGTGTGGGATTTTACACTATTTACAACTTCTGTAATCTGAACTATTGATTTGTTAAGCATAAAAAAATTACATATACAGATTATGTGTTATGTATAATGTCAACTATTGTTATTTGCAGCCTTAATTTTGAACTTTTAAACGTTCTTGTCACATAGTTAACTCCAGAAGTGAAAGTGAAGTATCTTGCTGATACTTTGACTCACTTCCTTTGGGACCAGAGGCCTTAAAACCAATACACACAGCCACTATTGATAACAGTTGAGAAGTCTGAGCAATCTGATCAGATGTGAGTTTTTGACTTTAAGGTCCAGAATCCAGACTGTTATTTACCCTCTGAGTCATGGTGAACAAGCATTAGTCCAGCAGGCCATCACAGCTCTTCAGCTAGCTGACAATGAGCAAGAAATCCTGTGCCTGAGACTTAAATCCTCTGGTGGCTGATACACAACAGTCTTGTTTTCCCCACTTTAAGTACGGCGATCTTAAAATTTTTAAAAGTGAAACCTACTCAACGGACTCAGGCCACAGCCTCCGAGAAGGAGGACCCTCGGGTCTCATTTCTAAACACTTAAAATAAACCAAGTCAACACAGGCCATTAGTCTCTAGCCTTGTGCTCCAACTGTCATTTCAACTCTGTTATTCGTTGTACTTAGCTTCCCATTTAACTCCACCGGCTAACTTGTTAGCTTAAAAATCTCATCTCAAGCTGTAGCCTGACGTTAGATTGAATCCTAATGAAGTGATTGTTGTAACTAAAGAGCAGTTGAGTTGGCAGGTAGTTACTTGAGAAAGCTTGCTGCCGTTTTGGGCAAGCACGGCCTGGCTCCTGCAGACACAAAATTAGCAACTTGATCAACCATTGCCAACACGACGGTGACAACATGGTTGTTGTTGGTTAGCCAGACGGCTATTGCTAGCTAAAAACATGGCTACCTACTAGCTATCTGGCTGTTTTTAGCACGGCAGCAAACAAGGCTAAATAGTGTCTAATATTAGCCACGAAGATTGCACTGAAGGTCACAAGTTAGCTAGCTAGGTAGCAGCAGCGAATTTAGCCGAAAGCTAGCTAGCTGCTTTGAACAACAGCACCTGCCTACGTCGCTTTTACCGTGCTAGCAGTTAGCTCTAGTTAGCAAGCGGCAAGTGTCGTTACTCACCTATAAGTGCAGCTGCGGCTGGTTTGCACCTCGTTATGTGTTTTTACCGTCCAAACTCCTGCTATGAAATGCTGACGAATCGCGCTATCTGGGAAGTGTTTTTGGCTAAAAACGGAGCGTAGCTTTCAGAAAGTCTCAGCCACATGTCTCGCGGTCTGACTGAGAGCTGGTGCAGCTGGCGACACCAACCGGCGCCGCCGAGCATTGCAAGGCAAAGTGGATTTGTCCATCTGGAGGCATTCACACTACAAAGAAACAACAACAACAACAACAGGTGGTGGAGCATACAGAAGGTGTATTCAACCTTCCCTCTTTTAACGTCAGGTGGATATGAGTGACATGCTTTGTTTGTCTCCTGTATTTTTTATTTATTTGGCAAATAATTCATACATTTGTGGTTGTTAAAATTGTGAAACGAACCATGACTGAACAGAGTGTACCAGCGATTCAAAAGAAACCTCAACGAAACATACTTCAGAGAAACATCACAGAAAAAAAGCCGAGCAAAGAACATGGAGTCAAAAAGCAAATTAACACAAGGAACTTAGTTAATGCCTTAAGTACAAATAAAGTGTGACCCAGAGCTGTCTTTCCATTAATGCAAAAATTCTCACATTCACAAAATATGTTTCGGGAGCTGTGGAAAGTGGAGCGCTCAGCAAAGTCATCAACAATTCAATTATGTTGAAAGGAATGAGTCAGAGGAAAGTGTCCAGTAGTTAAACAGAACAAATGGAGCTTGTTGGGTTATATCAGATAAGAGGGCTGTTTCAAGTCCCAACTACCAACCAGGAAAACTGAGTGCTGAATATTAAAACACAGGCATCTGTTAGATTGCCTCAATTTAGTAGAGAACACAGGGAGCCACGATGAGAGCACTTAAACACTCATTGTTAGCTGGTGTTCTCTGCAGCAGTGGTTCCACAACCGTTTTTTCCAGATGTATCTCCACAGCTGATTAATTTAAGTCATTCTTATGTCTCTAAACTGATCAAAAATTGAATGTTACTTAAATCTAATACTTGCATTAAAGTGGATATTGTTATAGAGTTTAGGTCAGTTTACCACCATAAGTAGCAAAAGCTGGATGTTTCAGCCATTTATCCTCATTTATCATTACATCTGGCTATTTAAACTATTTATCCATTAATTTGAGCTATTTTAATAAATGTATCGATGAGGCTACTTTGAGGACTCTATTTCAACCATTTAGCATTAGTTATTAGTTTTTGCTAACTATTTCTCCATTTGGTTATTTTTAGCCATTTATTTCAAGTAGGTAGCTCTGCACATAATTTTTAGCTAATCATTTCAACCATTTAGCCATTACTTTTACTTATATTCTAGCTAATTCATCACTTAGACTACTTTTAGCAATTTATTCGAACTATTTACTGTTATCAGCAACTTCCAGTTATCAGTTTAGTAAACAGTTCATGTGGTATTTTCAACCTTTTATCCATGACCTTTTTTTGGCTTAGATTAGTTGTTCTCAAAGTGGGGTCCCCAACAAAAAGGGGGAGAATTTATTTTCACCATAATTCCATCTTTAAATAACACAATGACAGAATGTATGACTATTCTGGCTGTGGGTTTCAAAAACCTGGTGTAATAAAACATGTAAAAGCAAAAATCTTATCCGATGGGGGTCTGTGGTCTAATTTGTGTCAGTTTAGGGTTCCTTTGTGAGAAAAAATTTAACCACTGGTTTAGACCACTGTGCTCACTTGCTAACTACTTGTGTACTCTCAACCACAACATGTATTGTTCAAGTATAACAGCCAGCTCAATATGCAAATTTATTTTTTTAATCAAATCCTAATTCATGCAGCCTCCGGCAACTGCTGCCCAGGGTACAAATACCCC